>NC_052047.1:10012099-10312099 GCF_903992535.2 Arvicola amphibius | reverse complement strand
AGATGAACACAACTGGGCGCATCGACTAGGCCATCAGGAAAAAACCTCAGTTAAGACTCGGGCACTTGATAGTGATAGAGAACAGCTGTGCTTAGCTGTGAAGGGTGTATCTGTAGCTGCTGACTCCCACCCCCACTGCCTAGATGGACCTGCAACCAACGACTCCCACCCTCTACCCCACCACACTCCGGCTCCCTACCCCCAAGATGGACCCAAGATCTTTAAGCAGTTCTGTGGCCTCTCCTCCTTCACACCAAAACACAGGAATAGCACTGTGGTGCTCAAGACTTTTCCAAATCAACAACTGAATATCCAGAAAACAATAAAATAGAATTACTAGTTTCCAACATTGTTTTAAAGCACAATTTGAGGGCGGGCAATGTGATACACTCCTAAAAATCTCAGCATTCTAAGAGACAGCTGAAGGAAAATTGACACATCTTTGAGTCTTTTCTGGTTTACATGTGAGTTCTAGGCCAGCTGGAGCTACATAGTGAGACTCTGTCTGAACTTCTCTCTGAGCCTAAAGAGCTCCAGGCAGCACACAGAACAGTTATACTTATTAGACTCTTAAGACTTTTGTGCGTCCCATCTTGAGTTGAATCTTTTCAAGAATGTATTCATAGTTCCTTCTTCCTAAACTGAGTTGCATACATAAATCCTCATGCATGCGGAGGCTGTAATTGCCGGCACTGATTGTTACTCTGTCCACAGTTCAGGAGTGTCCTCGGGGAGCTGCTTCTCCCCATGAACAACCCTGCATTGCCATGGTTCTCTGAGTTCCTGTCTGTCTGCTCTTTCCTTCGTCTTCCTCGAGGCTGCCACTTCGACCCACTGTGTTGTATCTATCACTAGGAGGCTCATGACCCTGGTCTAGTTCACCATGTCTAATCTGCCCCAGGAATGGAAACCAGATGATCGAGCATCTGAAAATAGGTATAATTTAAAAATAGGCAGCGTAAGTGAGCTGAAACTTTTCGACATCTATTTTTACTGATGAGAAAACGATTCATCTATTTCCACTCACAGCTTAGGGTGTGTTGGAGGTATGAGAACTGTGACAATACCATATGGCTTAAAATAATAACATCTTGGAGAGAGTCTATGGAATAATTCAGCAATCTGATTTATACGTCGAATATAGAGCTATCGTTTCCTAAATAAAATTGTAAAATTAAGTCTACACTTCAACACATTGATCAAAATAGAACTCAGTTCAAGTATCTACCATATCTGCTCAGCCACACCAAACCCCATATTATGTATATTCACTATCACATGAGAAGCACCCTCGTATTCAAATTGCACGAAATTTTTCTCAACTTGAAAACCTAGCAATGTGTGCTTTGTTGTATTTCTTTATTTAGACACTGGGTTGTAACTTCTTTTGCATTTCAGAGGCTAAAAATAAATAATTATTACATGTAATTTTCCAAGAGTTAGTAAGTCAAGAGAAATGGCTTTATGTCTCCCTTACAAAATTCCACTTGTGCCAACAGTGAGTAAAAATCTCTCTGTCTCTGTCTCTGTCTTTCTCTCTCTCTCTCCCCTCTGTTTCCAGATAAATGCCAGTCATTTGGACAGGGCTAACTCACAGAAGGTGCAGCAGGCACAGATGGCACTAATGCATAAATGTAATCTAGCAAAAGGATGCCAAAGCCAGACAAGGTTCCAAGAAACTACAGTGCACTTACAGGAAGTCTGTGATTGGCAAGGTTAACGTTGCAGCAGTGAGGGCTCGCTGTTTGCTCCCAGAGCAACACAAGGAAGCCTTGAGTAAATGAGCACACTTCACGTGTTGGCCACAAATGCACTGATCTAGATAAGTGATATACCCTTAGAAATAACAAGGCTCACACGTAAAACACACAGACACGTTTTGAGCAAAGGCCTTACTGGATTCAAGTTCACAATCCTGCCTCAGCTTCTATAGTAGCTGGTGTCACAAGCCACTGTGTGCTAACCAGAAAAAACATTAAATAAAAATAATGTGATTTGTTCCATTCCCTGAACTTATTCAGATATGGATCTGAATATCTCTAAATGTTCTGAGATGTTCACTCCCTATTATTTTACTTATTGTGCTTTCTTCGTGGTACTTACTACATAAAATGTCATTGTTTGCTTATGGATGTGCTAAAGTAGGACTCCCTCAGCCACCTTCACTAAGATCCATGCAACAATATTTCTTACTTATTTTGAATATTTATCGACTATCTGCCTTATGCACTAAAATTCAATATCTGTCTTGTTCATTAAATTCTTCCATTGCTTTGCAGCAGATCATAAAGTGAATAAAGATTAAACAAAATGAAAAAACAAAGAAACTCGTGTAAGCTTATTTAACACCACTTGAATACACATTTGAAATTATTGCAAACCAAGGATAAATGGCATTGGAAACCCACTTAGTACACACTCCTGCCTTCTCTCGCTGCCTCTCCTGGTCACTCTGCTCTTCTCTCGGTTTGGAATTCCCACCAACTACTCATTGTATAGGAAAATACAGCTATACATTTATTGTCTGTTAAATTTTAATACAAGCAAAGGATTAATAGGGCTAAATTTGTTTAAGAGCCTTGCTTGTTCCTGTTCCTAAAGACTGCGACAAAGACAACGGAAAGACCCAGGGTAGAAAAGTAGAAAAATAGGTGACAAGGGCTTCTGGGGGCAAGAAGAGCAGTGTAGAAAAGCTTCTTGAAACATTAATTAATTAAAATGTCCTCGTTAACATTAACTGGATAAAAGTGACCTACTTGCCTTGAAAAAAAAATACTTCTCATCCTTCCTTGTAAACCTATATGTTTTATTCTCAAAACACCCCACTTGGAATAAAAGTATCCCCTCAGATATGCAGTGGACAAGTTCTAAAAGGCTGTCTAACTGTGAGTAGCACTAAGTGCCACAGCGCCAACGTTTTCCTGTGTGTGTGTGCAGAGGCGACACATCTGTATTGTGTCTAAGCGGCACCATCCACTACGGACTCTGTGTGTGCTGTGTACGCTGCAGCACCACAGCAGAACAGCTCTGATTTCTCCATCTCAGCAGTTACATGGATGGAAGATCTAGAGTGAGCAATAGAGAGGAGAACAGCAGGTTATAAGCGAGCTGAAGGGGGAAGTGGGAGAAACAGAGGGGTTTAACTAGGGAGAGGGAGAGATAAATACAGAAGGAGAGAGGAGGGTTAAAAGAGCAGTAAGGACAGAAAAGTCATTAGAAATCATATCTATTTATCTATATGTCTGTCTGTTTGTTTGTCTGTCTATCATCTATCTATTTATTCACCTATCTGTATTAATATCTATATGTATTTCCAATCTGGGCTGACTCTTCTCCTCCCTCAATAACCACAGACTATTTTTTAAAAAAATTTTTTTGACATTAAAAAAACCCTTCTTTTGAATTTCTGTTCATATTTGACCAAAAGAGACCCAAAACATTACAGGTTGTTACTACTGCCCTTAGTTACCCCAGACATGGAAGGTGCTCCCTATTGCTGAAGACAACATGTGCTTCTATTTAGGGCCGACGGGACCCAAGCTGGATCTAACCTGAATGTCTCCTCACTAATGACTAGTTTTCATGGCACCAGAAGGCACCAAACAGGTTTCCAAATATGGAAGCAACCAGCAGTCCTACCCACCTATGATGCCTATGAGCTTCAGCAACAACCAACATAACATGACAACCCTAAGGGTGCAATACTGGCATACACACACTGGTGTTAACAACTCACTAGTTGGACCTGCCCAACAAGAAAAAAAAAATCGTGCCTAGTACGGAAATCTTCCACCTACCCAAGGTAGTGAAATCATAAATCTTGGAGAAGAACCTACAAACTCCATATCACCAGTATAACCCCTAAACACATTCTAAATATTTGTCCTTAAACCCACATATAAATGTAGTCTTCTCCTCTCATCAAGGAAACTTCTCTAGGCAACAGACAGAGACTATTGCAGAAAATTACAGCCAACCAAAATGCAAAGGTATGGGGCTCAAGCCCCCATTGATAAATCTACAGCACAACTTTTGCACCAAATGCTCAAGAATCATTGCAGAAGAGGGGACCGATTGGATTGTAAGAGCCAGAGGACCGTGAAGTTTGCAGTGAGATTATTTCTCCTGGAAAGGTCAGTGATGTTACACCCATTAAGCATCATCAGCATCACTGCCTAAACACAATCTGAACAAGGAGAAGAACAATAGCCATTCAACAGCGCATAGCGAAAGCTTGTGAGGTCTCAAACCTGGACAAAGAACTGCATGCAATTAAGGAATACTAAGAACAGGAGAAAGTCTTCCCCAGGAAGAGCACACCAATTGGTTTTCCAATGCCAAATGGCCAGCCCTGAAAACATAAATGCAAGTAACAAAGTAATATTTACAAACAGAGCTCTCCCTCTCTCTCTCTCTCTCTCTCTCTCTCTCTCTCTGTGTGTGTGTGTGTGTGTGTGATAGCAGTTAAAGAAGATGGCATACATTTCAACAAAGAGCAAAGGAGGGTTCATGGGAGGGTTTGGAGGAAAGAATGGAAAGGGAGAATGATGTAATTATAACTTCAAAAATAATAAAGAAAAGGGATCAATCACTCAAGTCAAAAGAGCAATATTAAGAAAACCCAGGCAACCATTTTATGTTCTTTTGTTGTTGTTTGTTTGTTTTCTTTTTGCTTTTGGGTGATTTTTTTTGTTTTTTGTTTTTATTTTTGCTTTTATTTTTGTTTTGTTTTCAAGACAGGGTTTCTTTGTGTAACAGCCCTAGCTGTCCTGGAAGTAGTTTTTGTAGACCAGGCTGGCCTTGACCTTATAGAGACCAGCCTGCCTCTGCCTCTGCCTCCTGAGGGCTGGGACTAAAGGCCTGCGCCACCACCGCCTGGCGCATTTTATATACTTTTGGTTTGTTTTTGTTTGTTTTGATGGAGACAGGGTGTCCATCTTCTTAATGGGGCAGTTACTCATCATAGGAAAATCTCAAAAGATCCAGATTTGATTCTACTATGTTCCTTGCAAACCAATCTTCTTTTGTCATTCCAAACAACAGAAAGTCAGTCAGAGGAAGCTCTCGCAAAGACTGCTTGCAATAGCTGGCCATGCTCAGGTTCCCCTGGCTGCATTCTAAGTGCACTGTGAATTGAAAGCCTCGCTGAACATCCATGGAAACCTGTCTCTTTGGAAGCAACTTCTCAAGCCACTCACTTGGCCCAGTTTTTCCCATTCTGATTTATAGCCATCCTTATAAAAATACTGCCTTGATCATGCCTTTCTCAAAGAATAGATCTGATTTGTTATATAAACTAGAGATAAAAATAGCCACGAAATGTTCTATGCCATTAAGTAACAATGAGAATCATAAAGTATATACTGAGCATCTATTATGTCCTGGACATTGCATTTTTTTAAGTCATCTAATAGCATATAAAATACATTGGATATAAATTCAAACCTAGAGACACTGTTTTGTTGTCTTGTTACTCTTTCAGCTATTTATTTATCCTAAATGAACCAAGACTTTGACTAAATCTTACTAATCACGATTATGCTGCCACATGAATCGAACACAACCTGAACGTGCTGACTCCAGATCCATTCATTTCTGTTTAAACCCCCATGGTAGAACCTGCCAGAGGCTGCTGCCCACACAAATGACGACACATCCTCTTAGCATCCTCTAGAGTAGCAGTTCTCGGCCTATGGGTCATACCCCTTTGGGTTGCCTATCAGATATCCAGCATATCATTTATTTATATTATAATTTGTAACAGTAGCAAAATTACAGTTATGAAGTAGCAATAAAGTAATTTTATGGCTGGGAGTCACCACCACATGAGGAACTGTTGCAGCATTAGGAAGGTTGAGAATCGTTGCTCTAGAGAATGCTTTTGCCAATAGAACACTGTTGACAAAAATACAGGGAGTGGGGAGCACTCTAGAATACCAGCCTGATAAATGTATACGGAAAGCTTTCGCATTTTCAGGTCAAACTCGCAATTACTAACTCTGGCTCTACAAAAAAATTCAAATAATAACGAGAAAACTAGTTTATTGCCTTAAGTCCTGCTACTTCACCATCTGTAGAGGTTAATGTATTGCAATACGTATAGAAACAATTGCTTACTGCTGCCCTCATTAAAAACCATTAAATCACGAGACCTTTGAAAATGCTGTAGTAAAAGAAAAATTCCTTCTTTCTTTCTTTCTTTCTTTCTTTCTTTCTTTCTTTCTTTCTTTCTCTCTTTGTATCATACTCTGAAACATCACAAAAGAAAAAAAGCTGTACTGCTACACTGCACTGCTTGGGGGTAAGAATGTGAACGTGAGACCTTGTAACTAAGTATGTACTTCTAATTTTGGGAGAAACAAAACATTATTTGAGCCTTCCCAAACTGAGTAAAATCCTGTCTCTGCTCTGTCTCCTCAAACACAGAAGTAAGCCACGGCTGATGCTGCAGCCTATGTGGTAGTTATGCATGCATTTGTGAGCTAGTATCGCATGCTTTTGTTAGAAGTTTTAATTTCAATAGTCCATTAATCCTTTAAATACATTAAGCATGTCCACCACTTCTGGCAGACCCTTCTGCCCTTCTGATTCTCTGTTATAGTTCAACGTTTTATCCCTAGAGCCTGAGGAACAACTGCCAACAGCAAGATGAAGAAATTGAATGAAAATTACACTCTCAATGAGTCATCTCACAATATTTCATTCTTGTGTATTCTAATAATCAAGTATAAATATAGTAGAAACATACACGTGTGGATTTAAAGCATATCTGTCTAATCAAGGCTTAATTTCAAGCTATTTACTGCAAATAGATTCTTTCACACTAGAGCAAGCATAGTGGGGAACAGAAGTACCTCTCCCTCCTTGCCTCATTCTCCTACCAAGAGCTACCCATCGAGGGCAACAATGAAAGAGAATCTGCATAGATCTGCAAAGTGACATGAGACCGTAGACTAAAATATGTTCAGCGTCAAAATTCCACTTTTAGGAAGGAGGATGCACTCCCAATGCTTCTTTAGATATCAGTGTTTGACTTGACTGTAGAGAAATCTCATGCCTAATTCCCATGCCTTCAGCTGCCAAAGTTTCATGTCAATTAGCATCCATTTTCTCTAGAAGGAGAAGCACTGACTACCAATATATTATCACCATAGGCTACTGTGGCTATAATCTCAGAGTGAGTGTTTACGCCAAGACAGACAATATTCCCAGAGATCACATGTGTTAACTTGTTTTATCCTCAACAAAAAGTGAAGCTTGGTGTTTCTATGACATAAAACAAAGCTGGGAAATCAGTTTTAGGTTTCCTTTCCTACTAAACATGTTATTCTCTGATTTGAAACCCTCAATGTGGATTGGAACCAAAATACTTAGTTTTTATTATGTATCTCAGTATTTCAGCTGCTCAGATTTCTCTTGTTGTGCTCCTCTGGCATCTTCTCCCATCACGTTTAGGCATCCCACCTACATGGAGATGCATGAAGAAACTCCATCCAGTCAATGTGGTCTGGGATGAACCAACAGCACCTAAGTCAAATCTGTTTGGGCCAACAGGAATACATATGTCATATACTAGCATAGGTGTCCTATACATAAACACACACCCTAGATATGCCCACTGCACAATCGTCAAATTATTTGAAAAGAGGAAAAGAATAAAGGTGAAAGCCGCGTGGAAAATATTAAATGTGAGGTGTAATGTGGAGAAACAGAGGGGCCAGTTTTAAAGATGATGAAAATGAGTGTCTGTTACTAAAAATATCAAGTATTTATCTGAATCTTTCTGAGCCTGAGTCACAGCACTATGGTCTTTTCTATTTCCTTTGCTCTTCCGTCAGCCCTGTGAGATAAGTGTTATTATGCACAACATCCATTTTAAACATTAAAAAGAAGAAAATAAATTTTGAATTGATTGGGAATTTGTTCATGGCACAGAGGTTGTACAGTCAGGCCCAGAACCCAGATACAGCAACTTAGTGAATCAGATGTTTTAATATGGTCATGGGCCTGTGAAAAGACTCTGCTTTAAATCTATTAAGTCTGATCTTGATGACAGAGGGCATTTAGTTTTCTTATATTGCTAATGAAGTAGTCAACTTAAAAAGTAAGTAAATAAATGAAATGAAAACAGTCCCCTCTGTATTTGTTTGGCTCTGGTGACTTTTCACCCCAGTCAAAGGCATTTATTTGTCTAGGATGTTTCCCCCCACCTGAAGACAGAGGAAGAAATATTCCATAGTGCGATAGTGTTTATATTTTATATTCTGGGTTCTTTTTTTTTTTCTTTTTTCTTTTTTTGGTTTTTCGAGACAGGGTTTCTCTGCAGCTTTTTTAGAGCCTGTCCTGGAACTAGCTCTTGTAGACCAGGCTGGCCTCGAACTCACAGAGATCCGCCTGCCTCTGCCTCCCGAGTGCTGGGATTAAAGGTGTGCACCACCACCGCCCGGCCATATTCTGGGTTCTTAATGTCTACACATAGCATAGAATAAAAGTCACGATGTTTTATATTTTTCTTAGCAAAGTGCTCAAGGAGGTAATACTGCAAACTGCTATGAATCTCTTCTGTGGGCGCAAGAAGTGAGCCGCTTCTGGCCAGAAGGAAAAACAAACCCCACTGTAACTATGACTCAGAAGTCGCACTTCCCAGTGTGATGGGAATGTTCAAGAGACACTGTGCAGCCACCCCTAGGTTTGTAGGTCTTGCATTCGATCTACCTCCTTCCTCCAGATTCAAGTCTAACCAAATCACCCATGTTTTTCTCCTAGGCGGGGAACAAAAAGATGTTTCTATAAGTAAAATATGAGACTGGGAAAAATTATACTGCCTGTATGTTGCTATTGCCTCTTAGAAACAGAACGGATCATCTCTTCAGAAATTCTAATCCAATGAAACTAACCTGGTAGTCAACTGGGCAGCAGGTTCCCTTTGTAACAAAGATGTGTATGACCACCATCGGTACTCCAAGTGTTACAGAGACTAAACATTAAGACGTGCTCACTATACAGAAAACCAAATGAGAGTCCCTATTATTAGTCCCCACAAGAACATTTTCTGGCCCACAGCCTCCACTCACCCTTTGCCATGGGTGGTGTCAGAAACACTTACAGCACAAGCAGAGATCTGTGTTTCCTTTGCCACAGACAATAAATCTTTAGTGTCTTCTCCTGATACGCATGGCTCCACTTGCTCTCCTGAGGTGCAGTATGTCTCTCTTGCCACCCCCCTCACCTAACAAGGTCATTTCGGAGTGATGATGACACAAGGATGGGGAATGTCCCGGCTCGCACAATAACCAGGATCAGCTTTCAAGAACCTTGACTAAAAATACTACAGAACTCGGAAAAAGAATCTCTCCCAAGCATAATGTATCCAGAAGATTGATCTTACAAATATGGATATAAGTAAGTCTAAGTTAAAAGATTTCTGCCCTATTTGTTACTGATATAAAAGATACTCTTATCAAAACAGTTGAGAAAATAATTTTAGCTTCATAAAAATCACCCTGTCATTGGATAGTAATGTAGGAACTAAAAATAGGAAATTTTTGGTTTGACTACATTGACTGCATTCATTTCTATACTGCAAAACTGAATGTTTTTCTCCGTTTATGGGAAGAATAGGTGGCAGAAAGGATGTGGTAGAAAATTAATTTTGCCCCCATTAGCCTTTTTAGACCAGGTTTCTGGGTGCATGAAGTTCCAAAGTTCAAAGATGTCCCATCTACGTATGACATTCGTGAGAAAACCGAGGACGATCTTTTGAAACACTGCCTCTGTTCTGGGGTTCACAGACAAAGCTTTGGTTGTAAACAAAGGGCTGAGAGTGATGGGCTGAGGGGCTCTGGGCCAGCCACCAGTGAGTTAGAAGGCAGCATGTGACCCAGAACTTCTGACAATCCTAGCACATGCAAAACACATGTTCCTCAGAATTTCAGCTCTGAAATCTTGTTGTCTTAAAGTGCAAAATTAAGAGACACAAAAACACAGAAGTTCACTTTAGATTTGTTGTCTTGGGGCCTGTAAGATGGCTCAGAGATCAAAAATTCATGCTGCCAAGCCTGGAGACCTAACTGAGTTCTATCCCTGGAGCCCTTGTGGCTGAAGAAAAGAGCTAGCTCCTAAAAGTTGTCCTCTGCCCTCCACATGCATACTGTGGCACACGGGAACATGGGAGCATGCACATACATGCACACGCATGTGCGCGCGCGCACACACACACACACACACACACACACCCCAATTAACCATGTTTGTTGGTTTGCTTGCTTAAGTTTAAATAAGTCTCTCAAAAAGGGGAAGAAAACACATTCTTACAAAAAGGGTCTTGAGCAAAACACAAAAGATAAAAGAGATGTTTTGAATGCCAACATCTGAGACAAAGGAACTGCTAAATGTATTTAATTCAAATATACACTATCATGACAACTCCAGTTCAAGATGAAAACCATCAAGGAGATTTCTTCCATTTCTGCTTCAGTAATTCGGTAAGTGGAGGAGAGAGGTAATTAATGAAGGGAGTGGCGGAGGGGAAGAGAGGTTAGAAGAGGGGAGGGGGAAGAGAGATGTTTGAATTAAAGCAAAGGTTTGATGTAGGCATTATAAGGTTCCGCGGGCATGATTTATAATCTGGATATCCTGGTTCCCTGAGTCAGCACTATTTTTGCTTCTCTGGCTTCTCCTCTAGCTGTCCAGTATTAACGTTGTAAAAAGACTCTAAGCCGCTGGCCATGCTTTATGTTCAGGAAATATTACACCTTAATAAATGTCAGGCTGTGGCTTTAAAACTAAGAAGGATCCTCACAGTAGGAGTGGCGTAATGAAAATTTATCAATTTAGCTGTGAAACATTTTAACATCATGGGGGAGAAAGGAAAGAAGACATCCACAAGTGGCTACACACAGGATGAGAAGAGCAGCAGATCGCTGGGCTTGGTGCATTACTCCATGGTAGTTACATATCTGGAAGGACTAGGAGTTGTCTATTAAATGGATAGTGGCAGGCAGTAATTATTCTAATGAACATATGTGTACACTAAGCAAAAATGACCAAAATACAGCATCAAATGCAAGTCATTAGTGACGAAAAGAGCTGGATTCAACTGCAGCGGCTGTCACCATCTGAGGTTGGTGACCACACTATGACACTACTTACAGGGTGCTTCCTGGAAAAAAAATGCAGGGCATTTTAAAAATAAAAATGTCAAATGCTGTGCCCAGAAACTGGTACACAAAATCAGTCCTCGATGCCTCAAGACGTTTGCTCCTTGGTGGATTATAAATTATCAAATCCAACATACAGGAAAGCTTCACCCTCCAAGAACTCTGAGTGTAGCCTTCACCACCTGGTGGCTGTTGGGTCATTATTGAACTCCCATGTGCGTGATGGAAACCACATCTCACGAGGATCCAGTGAGAAAGGCAGTAAACAACATGCAGGTGTGAAATAAATTTCAGTTCTCTCCTAAGCCAAGTTCTTTCCTGGGAAAGTTGGCCAAAGTGAGACTTAAATTGCTTTCTGTTGGTAAACCTGTACCATCCTTAAATATTTTGCTGAAAATATGATAATTGATAAATTGTCATCTCTCACTGTTTAAAGGGAAGTACATAGCTGATGGTTGTAAAACGTTTGCAAACATAACATTCTGTCAGTGGTATCTGAATTTCACTGTTTCCATTACACTAATAAAATGAAATACTTCTAGTCTTGGCGGGGAGGCTGCTCAATTGGGAAAGCGCTGGCTTTGCAAGCTTGCAAACCTGGGTTCCGCTGTCACGTGTGACTTCGTAAGAAGCAGAGCAGAGGCATGGCAGTGCACCTGTCACCGCAGTGCTAGGGAGGCAGAGAGGAGGTCCCTGTACTTGATGGACAGCTAAAGTCATGAGTTCCAGGTTCACTCTCAAAAACAGTGTGACGAGATATAGAGGATGACCCTAAGATGGGCCTCTGGCCCCCACATGCTTGAGAACACATGAGTAGTATGCGCTGGCACACACAAACAAACACACAGATGAAAACTCTTCTGCTTCACCAAGTATTCATGATTTTTCTCAGTTCCACTCATATTACTTTAATCCAGTGCCAATTCTAAGACCCATCAGTCTTTGGTCCTGGAAACTATTGTAGAAAGATAGCCCCGAATTCCTTTCTCATGCCCTCTATTCCTTCTTGATGATTCTAATAGTTACTACACACACTATTGCCCTAAGAAATCAAACGTCACCCTTTAATACCAACTTTTAAAAATATAATTGCTTCTAAGAGTCTAAAGACCCTCAGCCCTCAATCAGGAACCTCTTCAATTTATAAAAGCTTGACTCTTCTGGAGAGAAGAAAGGCCCTATCTCCAGAAGCTGCATGCCTTCAGTACTTGAGGAAAAGAAGCTATTTAGAAATGGCTGTAGAATGTTAACAGCTTCATAATTTTTCAAACAGAAGACCAGCTCTCCTTTCTTCTCCTTTGCCATCCTTTCTTCCCACTGAGCACTACTCAGACGCGGAAGGCACTATATTTTTCACACTTTGCAAATGGCAAAAGTACTGGGAAACAAAAAGTTATTTCAAGGAGTGCTCAAGATTCTCTTTTAAAAAAAAATCAGATGCATTTACCACAGGTGGATGCCATAACTCAGGTCTGTAATCCTGCTGGGAGCTGAGACAGGAGGATCGTTGCGAATTCAACACCAGCCTGAGCTACAAACACAGCACATAAGAACCAGAGCGGGTGCTGGGTTGGATCCAAGAAAGAAAGTGATATCAAGGAAGGCGTCCTCAGTCCTGACACACTTCCACAGTGCTGGTGTCTGGGCCTGACTTTTATGCCATGCCTTTTCCACTAAGCATATCCAACTTTCTCCTCCAAGCTCAAGGCATTAGCTTAGGTGCTTTCTCAGTTTCGCATCTGAATTTCCAGGCTTACCGTTACTACCCTGACCCCCTCCCCCCCCCGACTCTAACTGTGAGGTTCCACAAGCTCCAGCTTCCTTCTGGAAGCTCGTTGCTTCATTTTCATGAAGCTGGACAACAAAATTAGTAGATGTTAATTAAAGTCTCTTTTGTCTGAGAGATGTGGATTTTCTTCACCCCAAAGTTTAAGAAACAAAGCCATAGATACTTGTCAGCCGCTCACTGGTTAGTCGAATAGATGAGTATGTTAGGCCCTCTAGACCTACAGAGACTTTTTAGCTTCGCGAGTTATCTCTCAGCCATAGTTCCAAGGCTCGGGAGAACTGAGCCAGCTTTCCGTCCTCCTACACCTGGTCTACTCCTTCAGAACTGCCTCTGTTCTGTGTCCTTCCCTCAGCTCTCACTGCACCTCATGCTCCACAGGTGGACTGATTTGCTTTAGCCCAGAAGGCCGTGCTATCTACACCAGCCATTACTAAATGGCCAATCAATTTCCACACACCCTTCCTGTGCCTTGAGCTAATACTTGAATTTTTCATTATTTACTTCCCACCTACCAACCGCTAGCCCTGTGAGTAGGTTACAAACCTGTTGATGAATACATGTTAAATATTTGGGGTCTCACACATTGCCTGAGCATAGTGGCTACTCAAGAAAAATGGTTAATATTATTATATTGCTATGCCTCTCATAACCTAATTCTAGCATACAATATAAAACCATCAATTAATTGGTGGAAAATTATATTTGTGGAGTTGTCACATATGTAACTATATATGCATGTAAGTAATATATGTATGTGCATATGTGCCATTGTTTGCTATATAGTATTAACATTTGTACTCAGTTCATGTGCATATTGCTAAAATGAGTATAAAGTGAAATTATTATTTTCAAAATACATTTTGACTGGCAGTACTATAATAGATTTCTAGGATATAAAATAGTGAGAAATTTAATTAGACATTAGAACAAGTCTAGATTGTATAAATAGCTTTATTCTTGTTTTATTTGCCAATTACTTTCTTATTCTGACTGGATTGTATCTTTGGGGGTATTTTAGTTTTATTTTTTGCTCTTTGGGTTCGGATGGTTTTTATTTGTTTTCATTTGTTTGCTTGCTAGCAATAGACTCTCACTCTGCAGCTCAAGCTGGCCTGTAACCCGCTATGCAGCCCTTGCTAGCCTCAAATTCATGTCAGTTCTTCTCCAAACCTCCCAAACGCTGGGCTATGGACTGCCAGCCACCATACCCTGACGGATTACGGTTTTTCAAGACCTGTTGACTACCCCTAGTGGAGCAAAATAAACATCTAGTAGGTATGGATTATCCAATCATTTTTAAATTTAAAAGAAAAAATAAACCCTAACATCTCTTTAGATGCATTAAGTAGCAACTTTTAGCTCTTTTCTCTAATTTTATTGGAAAACATTTTGCCTCAAAACAAAATTAGGAAACAGAAATGTGTTTCAAATCCTCCTGTAGAAACAAAATAGCAAACATATGCAAGTGAGGAGAGAAGGTATTTACCACAAATAAATAACTTTAACTTACATTTAAGATATAGACTGCGTATTTTTCTTTTCTATTTTTTTATGTAGAAGTGTTTGCAGGTGTGTCCATTTGTGTACCTCTCAAATGCCTGGTACCCACAGAGGCCAGCAAAGGGTGTCAGATTCCCTGGAAGTAGGGTTACAGTGAGCTGTCATGTAGTGTAGAGAGAACCAGGGTCCTCTAAGAGAGCAGTCAGTGCTCTCGATTACTGAACCATCTCACCAGCTTCTGCCTTGGTGTTGGAGACACTCATTCTGTAATCCAAGAGACTCTGAACTCACAATGATCCTTCTACCTCAGCCTCCATAGTTCTGGGATTACAGGGGTGAGCCATCATGCTTGACTTTAATATTTTTCTCTAGTCTGCCACTAAGCAGAGTGGCTTATTATTGCTACTGATAAACTAATACTATTGTGTTTATACAAGAAATACCCAAAATGGCATCCTTGGAGCAGGGAAATCTGCTGGTTTCTATTCAGTACAAAGGTATTATTTGGCAAAATAATAACAGCAACAATCTTAGCATTACCATGCCATGCCAGGAAAGTCTTTCAAAGAGTCTCACTTGAAGCCATTGGTATCCCATAGTGTGTGTAAAACTGAAGTTTTAGCTTTAATAAAACTGGCTTTGTCTCTACCCTTAAGGAAGCATTACATGCATTTGACCTATGAAGTGTCTAAAAATGTATAGTTGATTAGTATCTTTATACTTATAAACAATCTAAAATATACTTTTCATCTACTTGATCGAGAGTAAGGGTAAGTCCGCTACAAGAAGAAAACCACAAACCAGCCATTTTCCTCAGAGGTATGAGGCTAGAGGTCAAAGACTAGACAGGTGCTATCTGCCACCCAGTGAGCTGAACGGAGAAAGACCACTGAATAATAGAAGTGTATTTATCTGATTTAAATCACAGTGATTGATTTTCATTTAGCGTGTGTCTAGTATTGTTAGCCTTGCTTGAAAAATCAATTTTAATATGACCCAACGGGAGAAGAGTCCCATGTATCTGTATATATTTAGTGACAGGGACACATTCGTGCTCTTCTGTGAACAACTATTAAATAAAAGGACAGCTTGTAGTTTCTGGTTTTGCCACACCCAGGAGCAAATTGCAGCCTACCAAAATGACTGTGGGAATAATCTAATACCATATATTAAATTCTCTTTCATTGAGAAAAATCATTTAAAAATCGAGTTGTTATAAAAATAGAGCCTAACAGACAACTAGCTATGTGGGTCTCTTAACTCTTCACCCACTTTGCTTCCTTCCATATGCAACTATTTTCAATTTATTGTAAAGCCTACCAGCAGCAGAAAGAGGCCACCATGGAGCCAGGCTCGTGGCTTTGCAGCAGTCACTTGAGCAGATTTCAGCGTAGTGTGAATGCTTGCCATTTCTCAGGCTTATACGTTCCGATAAAATGTTTATGTTTTTTCTTAAGCATGGTTAGCCTAGGAAATGTCTTATTGCTAAGTATATGTTGCTGTAAAAATATATTTGTTACTAGTAAGTTAGATTTTGCCAACACAACTTCTCTTTGAAGTCTCTTTCTGAGGGGTGATAGACAGGATCCAGAGATCCTGTCCTGAGCAAAATGGAAAGGACCTTCTTCATAGAGCTGTCTTGTATAGATTTTGACTAAAAAATAAATAAAAAGATGAGCTCATATACCCCAACATATTTGGGGGATCTTTTCAAACTATATACATATGAAAAATCCATAGATTAAGAAAATTGTGATATAGTGACACAAATCAATGAGAGTGTAGAAATCCCACGCCCGTGGGCTCCTGTGAAGTAGTCTTTCCAGTCGTCAACCGTGTTGGCGACTCATTCCACCCTCAGCCAACAACCCTCCTCTCCGACTCGCAGTCTTCTGCTCCCACCTAGACAACAGGTTGTGATTCCTGCACACACTCGCTATTGATCTCTCTTCTGCCCCTGGACATTCTCTTCTCTTGGGGCACAGAATTAAAAGTATGGATGAAAGCCGCAGTGAAAGAGATTAAATCACACAACCGCTGAGTCGATTTCGGTTCAGTTATTCCTTACCCTGCAGCCTGTGAACTTCCTGTGGAATTCATTGCCACTCTGATACATCAAGTTTTATTAATTGATGCACACAAATTAAAAGCAAACTACATGTGTTACCACAGAGTAATATGCACGCACGCTGAGTGCATGACAAAGGCGATGTATCAATAATGATGATGCAGTTGTCAAATTCAAAACTCAAAATTTAAAAGCATCTCCACACCTGCATAACTACCCCCATTTTCAACTGGTTTTCCAAAATATAAGATGCACTGTAAAACGATAGCATGGAATCAAATGTGCTGGCATCTGCTTATAACCCTAGGAAGCTGAGGGAGGTTGCCACATGTTCAAAGCTAGTGGGTTATACAACAACAAAAAACAGTAAACACTGATAAAAAAGATGGCGTGCAAGCATTCCATATTCATTAGACTAGAAATCACAAAGCCTGAATTTGAGTTGAGGCCCAACTACTTTGCAACAGCAAGATGTTGAGGAATGTAGTAAATGGAGTCTCATTAGCATCATCTGTAAAATGGGACTGATATGATGTCTAACTCTAAGACTGTTAAGGACAAAAATGAGCTTACATATTAAACAACCCAAAGATGCAATGGCTGCTTGTGGGCTGCTGGATGACCTGGGGTTCTAATTCCATCCTATAAAAAGAAAGCCATAAATATCCCCAGGAATTGCTACACCTGTTTTCCCTACAACCAACCACCCCTCAACCCAACACATATACACCCATGCACACAGCATTACAAATTCTGAAATTCTGAGCCTCAATGGTCTACCCAAATATTTCTAAGAAGCAAGAAAAGAGTCCTCTAAAAAAAAAAAAATCAAGAAACGTCCTAAACAAGACTTCACAATATCCCAGGTTCATAAAGCAAAACTGGTACTCTAAAAACTATTTCTATCAGGAGACTTCTTTTACACAAGAATCTGCTGGTCTCAACCAGCAATTCTGTGCTAAAAGCTTCAGGCAATTCCACTAGTGATCCATAGTGAAAGACTATAAACGAAAAATAGAACTATCAATAGAGTCTAAGCTACTCAGTGAAACACTTTGCTTGCTCACCACAATCTGAGAGGCTTCTAAGAGCACAGTCCTAACTTTGTGTTGTGTTATTACTGACCACTCAAAGCTTCTGTGGGCTCTTTAGAGCCTATAAATTAAAGCCTAAACTGTTGGCATGAACAGGCTTTTGCATCTGCAGTAGCTTCTATATACAGTTTAAGTAAGTGGATTAATAGAGTATTGCATCTCTATATTTCTCCTACGTTGTTGAGGAATGTACTAAATTAAATGAGTTGCAAAGCAACTCATACAAATCAAACAACAATGCAAAGAAGAGCAGACACCTCAAAGTCTAATGTGTGACTCTAAATCTGATAATCGATAATATCCAGTCCTCTGACTAAATCTTACTCCTGAAGTTTAGGTCACTGCTATCAACTCAAGGTTCATGTAGAAATGCTACAATAGTTCCATACATTACATATTTTGTCACTGATTTTTTTATCCAAACACATGGAAAACACAGAATATAATCCTAAAGTTTCATTTCAGAAGTTCTGAGCTTTATCTATTTTTAAAAGATTTTTCCCTTGAAGATTTATAAGTCATTTTTGGCAGACAAAAATACTCGTAAGTAATATAAGTAGTTACAACTTTTCATTGAAAAGCAATACAGGGTACTGTCATAGACTTAAGAGTAAAGAGAAGTTAATAGGAAGCAAGAAAAGGGAGGGAGACATGAATTATTGATTTATTTTTTGTTTGTTTGTTTTTGTTTTTTCAAGACAGGGTTTCTTTGTGTAGCTTTAGTGCCTGTGCTGGAACTAGCTCTTTCAGAGCAGGCTGATCTCAAACCCACAGAGATCTGACTGCCTCTGCCTCCTGAGTGCTAGGATTAAAGGCACCACCACTGCCCAGCTAGAGACAGGATATTAAGAATAGATGGGATAATTTGTTTTGCTTCAAAGTGATCAGGACTGCATTCATTAAAAATACATAATATGTTGTATATTACCTAAACACTCTCTCTCTCTCTCTCTCTCTCTCTCTCTCTCTCTCTCTCTCTCTCTCTCTCTCTTTCTTTCTCTCTGTTCCTTATTCTAGCTCTGTTTCTCATTCTTCCATGTCACTCCAAGCCTGACATCTCCCCTTCAGTGAAGTATTTTTTATTCAGGTAAACATGAAAGTGATATTATTCAGGATTATTCAGACTTATTTCTAGGTGGTATCTAGAGATTTTATATGGATTTATTGTTACTTGTCCATCATTTCTGCTTGCTCACAGTAGTTGTCAAAAGGTGAAGGCCTGAACATTAACACAAGAAAATACTTGAAAGATACAAATAAAATATTTATATCAGGCACTTGCATGTGTGCATGCATGTATGCACATGAGCATGCATGTACGTGCATGCATGTGCTGACACACACACTTCTCTGCCTCTTATAATTCTTATCTTGTAAAACAGTGTGTGATAGCAAAGTATGACAAATTAAGGGCTTAACATCAGTATTAATAACTCAGGATTGAAATCCTTGGCAAATAATTAAGATTAATGACAGAAACCATCCCCTTTTCCCCAATGCAACGTGTGCTTTTACCTCTTCAGACCTTTCCCATCATCCCTTCCAAATTCATTTTGGGCTGTGAAAACAGAGGTTCTGAAACTTTGATCCTCTTATCTGCTGCTTTTTGCAGCAGAGTTAGCAAAAAGGACATGAGCAAATTTACAACCAGCAGCTCAGACAGCTGCCTTACTTAGCAGTTAATAGAAAAGGCACTAATCTAGTTAGGATCTGGGACTAGTTCATAAATCTGGATTCAGAGGACAGCTTAAGCCATCACATGTTTTTCCAGACAGTAGGATCCAAGTAGATTGTCAGCTTTCTCGCCATGAAGAGCCAGTATTTCTGTAAAGTAGAACAATGGGACAGGGAGCTAACATAAGCTACATGCCAGCCAGTTTCGTGAGTGATGATGCAATGTATGATTGACAAGAGCCCGCACGGTTTGGCAGGGACTGCTAGATACCTACAAGAATGCCAATCGCTTAAAACATTTCTTGGATCCAATAGGAAGCAAAGATCAAATACAGTTGTAGAAAAAAATAGGGGAAATGATACTTTAAGCAAAAAAAGTCATGATCTAGTAAAGTGAATTTATAAGAATAACTAATCTTCATCTATGCAGAATTAACCTAAATGAAAATTATTATGTCATACTTGTATTACTCAAAAAATGCTTAATTTAGTTCATTACCACTTAAAATTGATCTCCATGCAAAAATGACAAATCTTAGCTCCATAAAATAACATTTTTATGTACCACTATTTCCTACCATGCCTTAATAGGTAATTATTCAAACTTGTCAAATATTAGAATTGCTTTGTCTTCATCTTCCCAACACCTTATTTTCAGGAAAGTGTAGGATAGTAAAATACAAAGGAATGATCATAGAAATACTTAAACTTACAAAGTCAAGTGACATCTTTCTCACATATCTCTAGGACCTAACACATCACTCATTTTAATAAATTACAACAAAACCGGAAGTGACATTTGTTTACAGAATTCTGTGCATTGAGTCGAGCTCATAGATATGACAGCTAGGATACTATACCCAGACTCAGAATGCCAAAATCTCCTTGATGCTCCTTACAGAGTTCTAAGAACTACATAGGCATAGGCATGTCCACTGTGTCTGTCCTTAGATGGACCTTTAAGGATAGAGCAAATGACTGAGAGAATTTTACAGCCCAAACCGGAAAGCCTTCCTGAGTCACATGGTTAAGTCCAGTTAAACACAGATAGTGTAGGGACAACTGGGCAACCAAGTGGAAAATCACATAAGCTCTCAAATGTGCAGGTGCAAGTCAGAAGGGCGGGCAGAACTGCCTGGGAAAGATGTTCCTAATGGTGATAACAAATCACAGGGCTTCTCTGGGCTCTCCAGAGAAAGGTGAAACACCAGAGAAATGACCAAGGATTGGGACTTAGGGGCACACCAGGGTTAAGAGCTAAGATGGGAGTGAAATAAATGAAGGAAACTGCCAGAAAAAGAAAAAAACACTTTTTATTCTACAATTTCTATCAGTATGCTATGTATGTAAATACGCTATATGAATATTCTACTGCAGTAATCTGCAGACTTACTAACTCTGTTAGATTATTAAATAAATGGGATTTATTTGTGTGTCTGATTTTCCCTTGGGAAGCTTCTAAATGTATGTCATAAAAAACAGCAAATTCAGAAATAATGAGAAATTATTAGTGCCATAAAATGTGTTAGTAGAACATTTATTTTAAGAAGGAAGCAGCTTTATTTTAAAAGCCTGTTTCAAATACGCAATTTTTATTCAAAACAAAATATGCATAGTAACCAATCAAATTATTTAGTATAAATTTTATTTAGGTATACATGTATGTCTTTAACATATATGTATGTAAGAAAGACACATAATTAGTATTCAAGACATTAACCAGCTTGCTAAGAAATATCATGTGAATCTAAAGTTTAGCAGAGCAAAGCCAGGCAGAAAATCCCAACAGAGACATAGAAAGAAAGTAGGAGTCAGGAGATGCCATGTAGCAGTCAATGGAGACAGTCGCCGTAACCTTATCTAGTAAGCCACAGTCTTGTGGCGATACGCAGAATAATAGAAATGGATTATTTTAAGATATAAGAGCTAGCCAATAATAAGCCCAAGTTATTGGCCAAGTAGTGTTGTAATTAATATAGCTTCTGTGTGATTATTTGGGTCTCTGAGGTCAGGAAATGAAAGAGCAGTCTCCATCTACAAGTGAGCAGACTTGTATTTTGAAATACATATATGCATAAACATATACATACACAAATGCATGTGACAATGAAATAGAGGTCATGAATTAGGCATATGTGGAAGGGCTTGGAGGAAGGGGTGGGAAAGAGGAGAATGTAATTATATTATAAAGTACTTAGCAAAGTAAACAAGCCTCTGTCCCTAAAAGCATTATTTATTAAGATAACGTGTTTAAGTGAGTATACATTCTTTTGGGAATCTGAGGACACTCAAGCATTCTGGCACACACTTGTAATCTAGCACTCAGGAGACTGAGGCAGGAGGATTGCTGCAAGTTCAAAATCTATATACGGTGAGTACAAGCCAGTCCACAGTGACCCAGCAAGAATCTGTCTTTGAGAAAGAAAAAAAGATGGAGTAATAAAAACTTCCTGCTCAAACCAATTTCCTTACTGTGCTGTGAAAATTTTTACACTAGACCTTAAGGCCTGGGAGACCTTAAGGGATGATCATGACACATTCTTTTTAAATAGTAAGTTATTTCAAAATGTGTTTTCTTTCTTTTTAGAGTGCATTCTGAGCTACAAATCAGAAATTGAATAAACATAATGAAAAAATACATGTTTTGTTATATAATCTGTGAAGTGATTGATTAGAGATGCATTTCTCCTTTATAATAATTATATTAAATAGAATTAGAGAGATGGATCAGCAGATAAAAGCACTTCTGCTCTTGCAGAAGAGCCTGGTCCAGTTCCCAGCATCCACCTGGCAGCTCACAACTGCCTGCGACTCTAGTCCCAGGGGATCTAATGACTTTCCTCTAGCCTCTACAGGAGCCTGCATGTGATGCACATACATATACACTAAGGTGCACACACATACACGCATGCACATACACATACATTTATAATAAACAAATACTGTTTTTAAAAGCTTACATACAAAGTACTCAAAACAATAAGGCAGGTGAAAATGTTAAAGTATAACTCTGTGAGGCCATTTCTCCTCTGGGAGGGACGACTGTGTGGATGCTCTCAGGATGATCCCATCTCAGCACACACTGAGCTTATGAATGAATATACTGTGTTCAGTCCTGGAACGCTGAAGTCAATTTTGGCCTTCTTCTAAACATTTTTGTTTTGGTTTTATAAGATAATTCCATTTCTCCCTTCCCTTTCAAGCTCTTCCATATACTCCCTAAGTCTGTTTCAAATAAACAGCTTCTTCATTCATTTATTGGTATCGCATACATACAGGTATATACACATGCATTCATAAATACACACGGTTTATCCCGTACAACGTTACTCGTGTGCATGTTTTCGGGGCTGTCTGTCACTGGGCAGCCTATTGGTGCAGTGTTCTTTCACCGTGCCAGACGGAGCTTATACAAGAAGGAAAATTTATATTTCTGAAAGCAGCACATTAAAAGAGGTGTTTATCTAATATTACATATATTATGTTCATATATAATGTTCAGTAAGCATCCAAATACTATTTATAGATCCTTTAAAATTCATATTTGTTGACTCCCCATGGGGAGACTGAGGAGTGGATGGGGGTTGCCGTGAAGGAAAGGTGGACAGAGCAAGAGGAGGGGAGGGAGTGGAAACTGGGATTGATATGTAAAAAGGAAAAAAAAGGCTGTCCTAAAATATAATAATAAAAATAAAAAAGAAAAGGTCTGAAGGGAAAAAATATTCATCTAGTTTTGTAATTTGAGCAATTGAATTTTATATATCTTGCATCTCACTTCAGGAAACCAGAATGAATTAACGCGCACCTGTTTATTGCACAATTAAGAGGTGGTTTTATTTAAGCTAAGAAATAAATAGAACTGAAAGAGCACTCTCTATGAATGCTAATCTCCAGTGCAAGATGATGACTTTCATAAAAAGTAAATGTGTTCTGTACTACTGGATACATTTATACAACCACAGTGAAAATGAATGCCTGTCTATACAGACTTGCACCTCTGTAGCAGTCACTGGGGTTGCCATAATAATGGCGTGTTCCTGCGTGGGTTGCTCTCATGGGAATTTTATCATTCAGACGTGTGCCAGTCACAGGTTGCAAGCTGTAATTAGTTGCAGTCGTTAACAGTGTACATCCAGGCACCAAAAACATTCAAAATATAGAACCATTTGATTAAGAGATCAACATCCTCAGGAAATCCACAAGAGTTCACACTGCAAACATGGCAGACAACCAAAGCAGGGGGTGGAAGCCCTGATGCGAAGGCGGTGGTCGTTTTGAGGATGGAGCGGCTGAACAGCATCCGGTATCACATGATTCATGAACCCCAGGCAGCTCATAGTGACCCTTCAGAGCGCTAGAGTCACTGAAGAAGCTGTGATGCAGGAAGGGTCAGGCCTGCTTGTTTGAGCATGGGAATTCAGAAGCAGGGCTAACAGGGACATGGACAGCCAGGATATAAACTGAAGATGGGCTTCCGTCATTGGCCTCTGCAGTTACAGAACTCTTCGGCACCTTCAAAAGGAGTTTACGCTCCTTATGATCTTGATGCCTTTTGTCTTGTTTTGCTATGAACTTTTAAAAATTGGAGGACTGATGTTCTATCAGAAAGGACCTCAGTCATTTTATAGAATGCAAAGCACATCAGGAAATCCATACGTGTTCTCCACTTACTGGGTCTGGCTTCGCCTAAAATGCCTCTTGTACCTGTGCGGCTTCCGTCTCTACTATCTGAAGTGACCTTACCAGCTCCAGCTTCTATCCCCAGGCCCTGCTCCATGGCTAATCCTTTGCTCCAAAGCACACATTTGCACAGGCAGCTCTCACCATCTCAAGCAGGTGATAATACAGCCACTTTACTGGATGGTGGCATAATTCACAGGAGGGCAGGCTTTATTCTCTTGCCATAGCCCAGAACTCCTTCTCGCCAGGCCAGTATTTTAACCCATCCCATTTAGACACCTGTGCATGATCATGACTCTGCAACATTTTTGGTAAAAGTCAAATTGATGAATTTGCTTCTCGCTAAAAAAGGGGTCTTCTCCCTCCAAGAGAAAAACATGTCTGTTTGTTTTGGGGCACTACATGTATGGAGTCCTTAAATAAGAAACAAACAGAAGTGAATTCAATTTCCTAGGTTTTTGTTTTACTGAATGAAAAATAACCTCCATATTCATTTGAAAAAAAAAAAAAAAGAAGTTTAAATTTCCCATCCGCAGAGATAAAACTCTGAGTTCCGAACATTCTATGCTATTCTATAGCAGTGAGCAGAAGTCCATGAATTTCAGGCATGTTCTGGGATTCTTCTGTAGGACATGTAAGTTATTGTCTGCTCACTGGCGGACGAGGAGCCATTTGAAGGTTAACATAACCTCGAACACTGTCAAGGAGGTCCTCGGGGATGTAATTGGTTTGTGGAACAACTCCAAACTAGTCCTGTGCTTTATTCTTTCTTTGCCTTTCTGCTTCTCAACTCTCTTGTCATAGAAAAAAAGGAGGACGCATGGTAATGCATCATTTATAAATTACCTTGTTATTGAGGGGAAAATACACACACACACACACAAAACACTGCTTTGAAAACCAAACAAACTCCTGCTGCGGACTCAGGCCTGTTTGATGGAGACCCTTCAAAAGAGTTCAGGGCGTAATGGAGGTTGTTTGTGCAAAGACTTCGATCTGTACCTGCTGTCCCCTGTCACTCCCTGGAAACTTGGCGGCAGATGTTGCAGCGGTAAGTTGTCTCTGAAGTGGCTCTCTGTCCTGTCCCCCCACCGCCGTGGAGTCAAACTGCATTAGATCTCCTATTTGTGCCTCCGGCAAGTTTGGGAGCGCAGCTGTGTCCACCCTGCTCCTACCTTTGGAGTTTCAGGCCTCCAGGCAGCGCGCGCAAGACCAAAACGGTCCTGCCGCTCTCAACTACCTCGGCTGACAATCGGGCCGCCGCGGCCGCCAGCAGATGTCGGGACAACCTGCTAGCGCGCACCTGGCCGCCAAATCCGCGACTCCCAGGACCTGCCGCCCGCATCAAAGCCCGCGCTCGCCTGCAGCAGAGCGCTGGGAGCCCGCCCGCCCCCGCGGCCTCTTTGATAAGGCTCGCACCGACTTGAGCCTCCGCATCAAGGACTTCAGGGTGCACAGAGCTCAGCCCGGCAGCCCCGCGGCCTCTGCGCCCCAGCACAGCTTCGGCTCCAAATGCGCCAGGAAGGACTCGCTGCCCCACCTGCGGGACTCACTGGCAACTTCAGTTCTGTGGTCGCGGGTTTGTTTATTAGACTGAGCTCTCTGGAGGCAGAATCTGCGGGAAAATGTTCCTACATAAATGACAAGGCTGTTTTCCAAAGCACAAAACAAGCTGCTGGGTAGGCAGGGGTTGTGTTCCTTGGAGCCATTAGTCAGGCCCTGTGAACAATTGTGCTTTATTAGCTGTCATGCCGCTTAAAGTCAGCCTCCTCCTCCACCCTCAGAGGATGTGACTGTCTGGTATCCAGACCTGGGGGGAGGGAGGGAGGGGGGAGGAGTATTATTTATGCCCTGACAATGTAAATGAACACCCCCATCTAAATTTTGGCGTTTGGGAGCCTTCATAATGCCTAAAATGAGCAAGTTATTTTACAATCACACCCTGACACTTCTGTACCAATACGAATACTTCATAAAGAGCACACAGCAAAGTAAATGTTCTGTCTGCATATATGAATGCATACCAAAAAAAAAAAAAAGGTGATGGCCACAGGAGACACAGAAAAATCAACTTACTAATGAAACTAATTTACATGTTGATAAATTTCAGAAATTTTTTAGAGGAATTGGCCTTAATATCAAATAACATTTATTTCAATGAGTTGCTTGATATTATAGACAAACTATTTCAATAGGAATTTAACATGCTTCTCTGTTCTGACAACACACTATTTAGCAGACTTTCTAATATTTAATGCAATACTTTACTGGAAAAGTAGATCTTTAGAGCAAGCTGATAATTGGATGTAAATGGAGATCTTGTACACATAAATACAGTTCATATTTATATGAAGCATATATTCATAATTTATAGTTTAATGGTTAATCTGGTTTAACCAAGTATTGGTGAATTTTAGGGGAGTAAATCTTGCAAATATCCAAACTTCTTCACAATATTTAAAACAGCATATGAGGTTTTAGGAAGAGAACTGGAATCTCCCGCCCCATCAATGCCTCACTATTCACTCAATATTAATCCTTAATAAGACGGAAATTATTAAACAGATGAAAAAGCACACTCAGATGAGGCTTGAAAATAATGGTAAGCAAAATGCAGTGTGAAGTCTGGTGTTCCAGAGGAAGAAGAGTTACACGAAGCTCCAGAAACAGAACTCAAGCCCACACCTGAACTTAAACGAGACACAAATTTCCATCAAAAAGAAGTTTCTATGGAGAATATGCCAGCGCCCTGGTAATAGAACAGTCTGCTTCTGAGAACACAGCTCTCTCTGCCAGTGGTCCTATCAGACAGCACTGACATCACGTTAGGAAGTTCAACAATATTTCTCAAGTTGTCTATCCTACGTGTTTGAACTCAGATATTCCTGAAATGTTCCTAAGTGCTAGACGTAAAAATTTTAAATTTTAAATTCTTCTAAATTCTTAAACATCAAGCTAAAACCACCTAATACTAAATACACCTTATCTTGGCTTCACGACACAAATACTAATTTCACTGATTGCTTTGTAGTTTCAAAGAGTAGCGTGCCAGCCCTAAGTGAAGCCAAAGTCCTCTGAAGCCAATGCGCACAGTGTTCACTCCTTCAGAAGAGAGGAAGGGCCGTGCTCACACCAGGAAAGCAGCCTAGCATCATGAATAGCACCGTGTCTCTCAACCAAACCCACCGCTGTTGAATATGAGGAGTCTTTGAACAATTTCTCTAAAATTGCTACACACAGAAATGAAGCAAATTATTAGAAAAATAGTAAAAACAATAATTCCAAACATATTTCCGAAGCAAGAGCTTCAAATGGACTCCCTTGGGAAGGACAATGCATGCATACAACACATCTGTAAGTATGTGGATCTAAATACCACCACCTCAGACTTCTTCGGTGCTTCAGGCTTTAAGGACGCCCTGACATATTTCAGAGACTAGCCTGTGACAATGACTGAAGGCAGGTGACATGTTAATACCGAAGACAGCGGTTCTGAGGTTATTTTCCCTAGATCTCAATGCTACTTAATGCGAGAAGAAAGACTTCAGATGCTAATTCCCAGTCTGTTTCTTCCAAAACAAAGAAACTCAGAACACTTGTCTTCAAAGTCAATGGGCATGCTTATGGTGTTAATTAATTATCTGGAAAGGCACTGGTATGCAATTGGGTTGAAAATGCATTGTGAAAACAAAATTTAACAGCCACCCCATGTAACAAAAACATGCACTGGTCAGTATCAATTCCATCCTGCATGGCAACAGGAAGTTTTCAATTATTTTCATTAATTTTTCCCTACTTTCATCGTCTGTGCACCCCCCCCCCCCATCAAAAGATCCCCATACACAAACCTCATCTCCTTCCTGGGGTCTCATCAAGGACACCCGGTCATATTGCTTCAGGATCAAAGCCCAGAGTGCATCCAGACGACCCTAAAGAGATATTAGATTTGTGAAATTGGGTAGATTCGTTTCATTAATCAATTAAGCAAGTTAGTCTATACAAAAACCTGGAAGCTCTTATGCTATAAAGCTGCTGCTAGAGCCGAAAATGAGGATCTGTTATTGGAGCTGCCTTGGTCTTCCTCGTGGGACAGGTGAGGCAGTAAAAGCTACGTCCCTGTTAGGTTTAAGCTATGTCACCTGAGATGCAGGCACGTACCTTAATTGGCGTGTACCATTTTGTCTGAGGGGCCTGGTGTGTGGATTTGGGTCGAGGCGGTCTTGGTGGGACGGGTGTCTCTTCTTCGGGGATCATCACCACAGCATTTTTCGCCTTCTCTAGCCTTGCACCTTCCTCAGTCGATCCTTTATCGCCCCAGCGGACCTTGAAGATGAAGGAGACACAGCTGTCAGACTCAGAAGGTCCCAGAGGAGCAAGCACCTAGCGGGCCCCCAGGCCAGCGTATGAAGATGAATGGGTATATTGACTTCCTGTTCCTTTTCTTCTGAGTGTTTTTTAATGTTTATTTATTCATTATGTATACAATATTCTGTCTGTGTGTATGTCTGCAGGCCAGAAGAGGGCACCAGACCTCATTACAGATGGTTGTGAGCCACCATATGGTTGCTGGGAATTGAACTCAGGACCTTTGGAAGAGCAGGCAGTGCTCTTAACCACTGAGCCATCTCTCCAGCCCCTTCTTCTGAGTTTTAATGGGTTCCCAACCACTCATGATTTGCTTGTGTGTATGTGAGGGTGTGTATGTATGCATGTTCATGTGTGTTTGAGTTCATATATGTGTGGATTCCAGAGGTCAGCTTCAGATGTTATTCCTCTGGGGCCCTCCATTGTGTGTTTTGAGACAAGGTCACTCACGGGGACAGGGAGCCAGTCCATTAGAATAGGCTGGCTGTGCAGGACAGTGCAGGGATCTTTCTCATCATTCTTTATTATATTAATATCATGACCCAAATACAATATAAGCATTTGTAAAATATGATGTCACTTAAATCTGGTGTAATGGTTTCTCCATCATTTCAAATAGACAATTTGTGGTATATATAGATAATGCAAGACTATGCAGTTCAATTCTACATTCAGATATATAAGATGATAATGGTAGCATTTATTTAGTGTATTCCTGTGCATTCAATCCATACAAAAATGCAAAGAAGCTGATATTATGTGTTTCCCTTCCAGATGACAGAACTACGGCACAGGTTAAAAAAATGTTCCCAAAGTCACAAAAAGGAGTACCCAGGCAGGGTATGGATTTGGACATAAGCAAAAAGAGAAGAGTGAATAAGGTTTACACAATTCTGAATTGTATAAATTTATCTCACATATAAGGAACTAATCTTTTTAAATTTTTCACATTTGACTGATTCAGAAAGTATGAATTTCCATTGACAACCTTTCACTTTCCAAAACAGCTTTCTGTCTTTAGTTCTTTTGCTCATCTGAATATAGCCATGTGATAAGCAAATTCTTAACTGAGAGGCAGGAATTGGAAAGGGTTCTGGTTTGAGGGGGAAAAAAAGCACAGACCATTAGTGAGTCCCACTAATTTTAGATAATTTCATTCTCTGGGAACTGCTGATAGTGACTCAAACCATGAGGTTTTTGTTTTCTTTACTTTTCAGTAAACAGAAATTAAGAGCCAAGTTGTATCCTGACAATATCTGAATAGGAAGTGGTCTCTGCAGAAGGACTTTACCCAAACAGGATCAGGGGAGAATCTCAAAACATTGCCCTAGAGGACAGAGATAAATAAGCAGCGTGCATGGAGAAAAGCTAAGACCAGTCCAGGATGTGCTACAACACAGCATTACGTCATCTCAGTGAAAGAAAAAGTTTAAAGTCACTGACCTGAATGTTTCGCAGGAAGATAGATGGTTACTTTTCATGGAAAGAACTATGCAAGCTTGATAAAGCCACATAGTTTTACACACACACACACACACACACACACACACACACACCTTTTTACCACAATTTTAGAATGGTTTTCAATTTCAAGTGGACCCTGCTGAGTCATTAAAGTATATCTGTATATTTCAATGTGATCAGTGACTAGAATGTTCTTTGTGGGGCTGTTAAATTTGTTTGGAAGGAAGAAAGAAAAAAAGAGAGAAAGAATTACCTTTTTTGTTTTTTTCAGATCGCAGTCTTGGCCTAGATAAGCTAACACTTAGAATGAAACCTTTAGACAAAGCTAATTGAATTTAAAACTCTAAAACCAGTACACATTTCTTGCAGTGGACACATCTAAATTTTAGGAAACAAAGCAAAACAGAAGAGACAGATAGTTTAGTAAACTCATGGATGCTACAACTCAGAGAAGTAATTCAGAATAGAGCAGTAAGTAGATACAATTTAGATCCATTCAGAAAGGGTAGGTTTTTAACACAAATAGCTCCTTCGCCTTCACAGCTGAAACCACGGAGATCATCATAATTAGACTCAAATCTCATTGGAACCATTCTCAGATTTTAAAAAAGTGAAAGACGGTTGAACTGGAGTTCTGATCCAGCATGGCACTCCCGGGCTTTGATGATTACACACATGGCCTGCAGTCATGGAGGCCTAAGAAGATTAATAAGTTTGCTGTCTTTGTTTTGTGAAATAACTTCTGGGTTATCATCAACCTTTACCAAACACAAATCTCAGTTAATCTCAAGGACTAAGACTAGAAGACACCCTGTAGAAGTTTCCTGTAACTCTACAAAGGAATGCAATGTGTGTACGTGTGTGTGTGTGTGTGTGTGTGTATGTGTGTGTGTAAATTTTAACGTTTTAACTTGACCACAGTGAGAGGCCCTAAGAGGAAAGAAGAAAGCACAAAAAATAGATTGCTAAAGAAAGTCTTACCAGAGTTTTCTTACTATGGGGAAACAACAGATAACTACAAGCGTCAGAGCTGAATGCCTCCAATCCCACTTGGCATTCATTATCAACAATGAGTTTCATAATTTCTAGAGCATATTTGGATAACTAAGAGTCCATATAATAAAGGAGCAATTTCAGAATTTTTAAAAGTCTGTTTCACGAGAAATTGGCAGGAATACCCGTGTGAAGTTATTAGGAATTGTGGTGGATCTGATGTGATAGCAGCTGTTATAAAAAGCTCTGCTCCAGCTTTCTGCAAACTCCACTAGAGGACAGTTTAAATACATATTCAAATTAAAAGAGATTTGCAAAATCCTGGGAAAAGGAAGTATCCATTGTGACTCTATCTAACTTCAGCTCTGAAGGTTTGTTCTCCAGCTCTGATGACCTCAGAACTTCTGTAATTCATTGACTCTCCGCAGCTCAAGCACTGTGCAGGTCTGAAGAGGCATGCTCATAAAAGCATTATGGATGATTTTCCCGATCATCCCATTCTAATTCTCCATAGAGACATTTTAATGATGCTTAATTCTCAGCTCAGCTTTACTGTGTATCTTTATATACTGGATTTCTTCTTTATAAATATGCTTTCTTTGCCATTTTAAAATCCATTATCATCCCATTTGCCATCATATCCATAGAGTATTCTAGCAATGTGGTCAAAAGTTTTCAAGATTAATGGACACAGACTCAATGGACGTTGAGTCATTCTTTTTCAAAAATTTTCCTCTAGGAAGGGCAGGAGGTGCAAGTTTACATGCTGGATTTTGAGAACTCTTGAAGTTTGAACTGCAGGCTTCTGGGAACATACATGTGCTTTGTTGAGCATAGAGAAATCATTGCAGTTTGGATATGGAATGCCCTCTAGGTACTAAAGTCTTGGTGTGGCTCTTTTGGAAGTTGACAGCAACTGTATGGGGTGGCACCCAGAAGCAGGTCTAAGAGTTAGACCTTTGCAGATTGCACATCTAGGGGGTGACAGCAAGATGTACTTTGTCTTGTTTTGCTCCCACCTGCCCATGGTAAGCAGCATGACACAGACCCCAAACCAAGAAGGCTTACAAACCACAGGTTAACTCCCTAAGCCAAAATAAAATTCTGGTTTTGTAAGTTGGTTTATCTGACTGATATATAAAATCTTATTTCTTTTTAGCCAGGATCCTTTCATGAGTTCATGTTGCTTTTTTTCCTTAGACTAGTGGATTAACAAAAACTAGTTCAACATAATAAATGATATGTATTATTAATTAGAATAGTTGGTGAGTACTAAGTAAAAACTGTTGAAAATTTAAAATGTGCCTCTTCTATATTTGTGATAAAGTCATATCCTGTTGAATATTTCAAAAATTATACATCAAATAATAAGTAACTCTTGGGCCTTTTCAAAGAAGAACATTGTTGCAACTATGAGAGATTGGCATTCTTAAAGCTGATGCTCCATGGGATAATTTCTTCCAAAACAGTGGGGAAACCCAAACCTATTTTTTTCCTTAGTGTTCAGAAATCCTCTCAATGCGTCCTTTGACTGAAGGAGCCTGCTGTTCTGCAGCTCTGACATGGCTAGGGTGATTCCACAGAGAAGAAATCTGCCCAGAGAAAACCCAATGCTGACTAATGAAGGGTGAGATTAAAAGAAGCACTGTGTCGGTGGCACAGTAGCCCTATAAGTACACATTTTAGCTTAGCACTCTCTATTTCTTTAGGGGACTAACCTCCATTCTTTTAATTCCTCCAACTCCTCGACCACCATAATAGGAAGCGTCCACAGTTGGCCATTTCTTGTTGGGCAAAGGCTCTTCTTCCTCTTCCTATGGAGATACAGATACAGTTTTTAAAAGTGGATTTAGTCAATTTCTGAAAATGTCCATTTGTCAGAGCTTCATCATACTGAGATGTTTTAAATAATTCCATTGTTATGGGGAAATGTAAAAATAATATTTGGGGTATATGGGGGCATTTATAATGACATACATCAATTTCAAGTGCAGTTCTACAAGAGATTAAGACACCTCCCCTTCACCAAATTCTCCTCCATCCCACCTAGGCCAAAAGAAGTTGCTTATTTTAACTGTGAGTATTGTGTATCTAAACTAAGTACGTTCATCAATTTAAACTGGAAAAGATTATTCAACTTATGGTAACACTTCAACAATTACTTCATATGTCAATATATATGTAATTTTGAAGGGTGAAATTTACGTTAAAGAAGCTTTAAGAATGAATGCATACTACTAGTATATTCCTTATTTTATGTTGCTAGTATGATGCTAGCTGACAGAGTAATAAAATAGCAAATTATCACTTTGAAGAAAGTAATGGCATCTTTGAACTTCCAGCTTGGATATTTTAACAATTTTAGATAAGTGTCATCGGAACTATTAATATATCTTTATTTATAAAATATATTTCATCTCTATGGACTTTTGATCCTGAAGCCAGTCTACCACGGAAGGGCTCATTCCCCCTACTCCATGAAAGAAATCATAAGATTAAAAAGTAGCAGTAGGTTTTCAAAAGTAAACAGTACTTAGCTATCATATAAATACAATTGGTATAATTTCAAAATGATATTTACAAATGAAAATAAAAACAACTGCTTTTCACTTTATTAGGCAATCACTTACCTCCTTTGGTGCAGAAGGTGGTGGGGGAGGATCCTTGATAACCTGTGCCAAAATAAAACACAATAAAATGTAGAAAGTTCCATAACATAAGAGAAAGTAAGAAAGTAAAAAAAAAAAAAAACAGTGACTACTCTGGCAACTCCAGAGATGATGGATTAAGATTTAAAACAAAACCATAGTCAAATGAAGCTAACTTAAGGTTAAAAATTGTGTATCCCCTGTATTAAAAGGAACACTCTGTGTCTTGAATACCCAATGAAACCACTGTTACCAGCATTTCATTCAGTAAGATCAAAGCCAGCCCCACTGTTTTTCCCAATGTTCTTTTCTAGTAGTTCGCTCTTACCAGATGCAGACTACAAATGCTGGCACAACCTACAATGTCTCTTTTTTCTAAATAATTCTCCAATCCTTTCAGGCATTTTTCTCTTCCCCCCTCTCCCTCCCCTGCCATGAATCTCTGTCTTCCCAAAGCAGATGACAATTCCTCTTCCCCAGCATTCACAGAGTTCTTTGCTTTCATTTTATCTTAACTTTAAAAAACTCTCCTTGCCAGTGTCAATACATGTCTCACAAGTTCACTGCGGTCGCTCTGTGTTCCCACTATTTACAGAGAGGGACTGGTATAAAACCTAATTTCCAGTTTGACAGGCAGGAGAGAAAGGGGGAAGTTGGGAGGAGAGAAATATGGAAGGGCTGGGAAGTGGAAAGAAAGCGAGGAGGAAAAGGGAAGGAAGCAAGAAGGAAAGCAGGAGGGAGAGAGGAAAAGAGAATAACCACAGAAAGAAGAAAGATTTGCAAGGTTCACGCAAACAAAACTTCAATGTTCTAAAAATTCCCTACTTTTAGTGGTTCCAATCGTGTCTAGACCACAGCAATAGAGAAATTCACTGTTTCATAAAGCATCATTTGATTGGCAAGGAACTCATCATTTCAAAGATTTTTCCCAGTATAAAGCCAAAGCTTCTCTCTCTAATGGTTTCCAGTCTTTAGCCGTGATCCTGGAGCCTGGAAAACATAAGTTTGTGCACACAAACACACATGCACACACACACACACACACACACACACACACACACTTTTTCTTCCTAATGAAGATAAATTCCTTGTTTTGGAGGCTCCAATAATTACTATGTTTCTATTGAGGTCATATTTGTGAGCTAAAGATTAACCCACTTTTTAATAAACTGGTTATGAGTTATCTGGGTTATTATTTTAGTTGTTTATTTGTTCAATTTTTTTAGTATATATTCAGTAGTCAATATCCTAACTATAGTTTACTTAACCCAAAATAATATTTTTAAATATACTTCAGCAATTAAACTCAATGGTGTTTGGGCAAAGCAGTTGGGACCTCATGATTCCCTGACTCTTCTTGGCATTTCAATTGATGGGCTTCAGAAAAGAACGAACAAGGTTGGTAGCAGATAATGGTGAGCATGGTAAGGGAAAACTGGAGGGGAAGAATCGGTGTGGTAGATTTGATCAGACCGTATCATACAAATGTATGAAATGCTCAGAAAATAAAAGCCCAAAAAGGAAAATATTAACACTAATATACATGCTATTGATAGTCTATCATTACATTTTTCACCAGTGGTTACATTTAATCCTTGTGGTAAAAATTAAACAACTAGCTTCTCTCAGTATCTTTAGAGAGCCTATATTTTAACTTGGGTAATTGGGTCAATATTCTTCTAATAGAAGCTTAATCAACCATTCCCCCCATCAAAATGGACTCAAAGTTCCAAAGCACACAGTCCAAATCAAGAAATTGTTGAATTTTATTTTACAGACTTTGGAATTCATGTCTCTTTTATATCTTGCAAGTGTTCTTTAGAGTGTTCTCACTAGAGAAAGATCATAATACACTCTTCTATTTTGCTGAGTCTAAAATATCTGAGATCACTTTCATTTTGTAACAAAAATTTCACATTTACTCTTCAAACATGTACATCTTGCACAGATAAATGAAAAAAATATATAAATAGAATCTCTAGCATTCTCCCCTCATAGCTCCTCCTTTTTAGTTCATAATGACCATCTATGTGTGTGCTAATAGAGGAAAATTAAATTTCAGCTTAAGATTCTTCTGTAAGGAGGCAGAAAGGGGCTCAGGAGTTAAGAGCAGTTACTGCTCCTGCAGAAACCCCAGCTGCATTTGCCAGAACCTGCATGGTAGCTTACAACCACCGGTAACTCTGGTTCCAGGGGAGCCAATGCCCTCTATTGACCCCTGTGGACTCCTGTATGCATGTGGTATATAAACAAACACTTAGGCACACACACACATGCACACACACATAAAATAAATAAATACATGTTTAAAATCTTTATGCAGTCACTTCTATCAAACTCACACAGGACAAGGAGTACCTTCGCATGTTTTCATTTTACTGAAAAGCCTTTACTTAACATAATCTATAACGCAGAGACATCAAGCCTCTTTGGGTCCATCTACATGACCAAGCTATTCTGTTGTCATTGCCTGATGTCGCAGTGTGGTGGAACATCAGTTTCTACACAGCTCTGCCTCAACGTTCTCTCTACATCTGTCTAGATCCAACAAGATCAATGATCCCCCTACTTCCTTCAGATATATGAACCATCAGTATTGTAGGTTATGATCATGCTCTAAGTAAGCAAAATGCTGATAAAAATGGGAAAATGATGCAGCGAGAATTCCATGATGTAAAAGTGTTGCTAATTTCAGTGGAAATAGTTATCAGCTTTCTCTGCCAACCAATGTATCCGGAGAATTAGTGAACTTGACAGCAATTGGCAAAACATAAGAGCATCCCAGTTTTCTATATCTGGGAAATAAATTGGATTAATTTTTGGTCCTCTCTAACATGAAAAGCCTAATAATATAATAAAATTTCATGTTATAATCTATCCCATAGGTTTTTTTATTTCTATGATTTTTCACAGTTCCATATGGGCATATGTGTGCCTGTGCCTTGTATTTATAATGCTCCAGAAAAGAACATTTTAGAGGTAATGTTTCAATTAATACGAAACTAATTATGTGCATGACCTATTATAAATTTATATAGATTTCGGAGTCTGGAGGTATACATGGTTAACAATAAAAATAAATCCTTCATGTTCTGCCTCAATCAAATGCCAGGCTACTGAATTAAGAGACATAACAATCATCACAACAGTGACAGGAACCCCCCAGGAGAGGACCCAGAACTGGGCTTGGACCGTCCTTCTCTGGTGTTGCCATATGGTACACACTGTGGCCTCTTTTATTTTCATTTCCTTGTAAGACTGCTATGTTGATGTTCATTTGAAGCACGGAAGAAAGAATTCCAACAACCTCTAACCACAACACTTCACCAAGTGCATACAATGGCAGAATTAAAATCAGATTTAAAATTCAAACCCATCACTTAGAACATTTACTTCCAAACCCTGAGTTCAATTCCATTACATTGGAGACTTTAAAATAAATGTTGAACTGCCAACGGAAAGTCTGTGAAAGGTCAGTTGTTTGCCAAGCAATTGTTTTGTTGGGGTGGATGGGGGAATGGAATCATAGGTGATAGAAAACGAGAAAGCATGTAGAGTGAAGTATGTATGTTGGGATGGGGCTTATACCATTTCAGAGAAGCATTGCACATCCACTGTTATGTCCAGCGTCACTCACTTAGAAATTTCAGGACAGGAAATAAACTGGTCTTCCTCTTATATACAAAAATATTACTATACACATTGCCATGTGGTCTCATAAGTAACAAAAAGAAAAGAATGTGATACTACCTGTGCCTAAAACCAGAAAAAGGTGGGAGTCTATGTGGAAGCGGCATGCCTGCACGCCTGCATGCCAGTAAAATCAGTTTGGGGGGAGAAGGGAACTTAGTGGTGTCCAAGTGCATTAAAAATAACAGTCATGAGAATCTTGTTCTTATGTTAAATAGTGAAAGAGCACATTCACTCCAGAGAAGGGTGTATTCATGTGCACCATATTTCATGAGAATTTGCAGGTTTTCAAAGGCATAATATTGCCTAGTTGCCAGGACTTTTTCCACTTGGCCTCCTTCAGCTCTGTATTGAAAATTCTGGAAAACACTTTCACCACTTTATAGACCATATGGAGAGTTTGAGTCTTCTCCAATTTTTTTTTCCGTTTGTTATTATCATCATCGGGGTGGGAGGGAGAATTACATCTCATCGGCTTAGCTGCTAGAACCAAGATTTCAGTTTGGAGGAGAGCCGATTTCTTAAAAATTAAAAAAAAAATGAGGAGAAAAGAAAGTTAGCTGCTTCAAACAGTCCTTTTGATCTTCTCATTAACACGTTTCAAATGCTCCAGTGATGTGGGCATTCTTTGCATTAGAAAATGTCAGCAGTGGAGCCTGCAGCCAGCTCGATGCAATCATATGTTCTGATAGTCAGGAAAAAAGTGGAAGAACTGTCAACATTGCACCTCTTTGGATCGCACACACATACAAAAAAAGGATACAGTATAATGACTGTCGATAGTAGTATTTTAGACGTAATTTTTACCAGTAGCTAAAAGAAAAACGTCTAACGACCACAAGCCCACAGACAGTGGGGGAAACGCTCTGTTTACGGAAAGTTTTAAAATCCATGTAGGTCTTCCTTTCATTTTCTCTTTTCTCCTTGACAAACGCATGGATCAAGGGCAGCGCCTTTCTTCTGGAGTTCAAAGCCCTAAGTTCTCTTAGATTTGTACTCGCAAAATCCTTCTCCGAATTCCACAACTGGACACAGAAAATAGAGCCCAGTTATCTTGTTCTTTCCTTCCCTTTCCTTCCCTTCTTAGCCAGTTCAACCATGTTCAGGGATTCTTATCTTGAACAAATAAGCAAAAAGCCAGAAATGTGTGCGATAAATACAAGGTCACATGGGACAAACGAAGAACAGTATAACGCTGTATCCTGACAGGAGCTAAAGACATTGCTGTCATAGGTCAGGACAAACCTGGTGCCCTGAGTCCTAAATGATGGTGGAAATTATCACCATGGAAGCAATACATCCGAGCATCTATCATACTGTATTTCAACGAGGCAACCAAACATAAATCATTTTAATTAATGGTGCAAGGAAGGCATATTAAAATTTAAATTACTTCTGTTTTATTGGGCATTCCCCCCCAAAATCGGGCCTCTCTGAAATTAATTCAATAAAGGTACCAGGAGCCCTCCTCAACAATAAAAATCAAGTGCAGCATAGAAGCGTTATTACTATGTAAAGGGAACAGCACAGCTGTTGCTGGCTAAGAATGTTCGACAGAGCTCTGGTTGGAAGCATCACCATGAACCTTACCTTATGAGCAAACCGGGCTTTTAAAAAAAAAAAAAGGCAACTTTGAAGTTGCTTTGTAATTTAAGTTTCACAACATCTTTCTGTAACGTGCAAAATGCACTAAAGACACAACGCACTTGGCTGTGCCTCCCTGAGGATGGAGACTTTGGCTAAGGACACTGGAGCAGCATGAGCGCTCATCGGTCCCAGCGTAATTAACAGTGTTTGCAGCTGTGTAGCCCACTCATGGCCAGCAATCCAGAAATCCTCTGTTTGCCACCTCGTGAGCCTTACGTCTGTAATTGTGGAGAGTGTCTGGCTACCCCAAACAAGGCGATTCTGTGGCTGTCATTTCTACTGTCCCATTTAGTCAAACAAATCTCCTACGGACACAGTGTCTCCTCTAAGCTAAACAATAATGAAAACAACCAGGTTTTCTGGTATCTTATTCATAACTCAACACATAAGAAGCTTTCTTTAACACTTTGTGTCTTCCTTCTTTTAATCAAAGGCAAAAGAGAAAGAGATGGCTGTGTCCTTGTTGAGAAAGAGCAGTTGCTCTGAAGGACATAAGGACTCTCAACGGGCAGCATCAGCCTTAAACAGGAGGCAGGGGATGATTTCCCACCAGAAAAACCGTCCCCTGGCAGAGCAGTTCTTAAACACGGCACAATCAACAGATATCTAATAGTAGGGCCTGTCCATTCAGCTTCTTGTAAGAGCTCTCTTAGTAAAGGTACTGCCGGATTGCGCCCTCCAGGTTATCTTTGCTTCTGCTTCTGATTCTGTGCAAAAGCCAGGCACACAGAACACAATTTGCAGGGTTTTCAGTGATAGTCACCTTCCTCTTTCATCCCTCTGAAGCGTTCCTTACAATGAATGGCAGAAGAGGAAATAAAAAAGTGAACAATCACAATAATACTGTCTTGAGTGGCCAGCCTACAACAGGCACTTTCGACCTGACTTTGGTATCCTATGCCTTACTTTAACAGCCTGGTGCATCTACAGAACCTGTCTCATATTAACCTATGCAAAATTCAAATGCATGGGATTTTGAGTACATGAACAATATTGAAACTAAATTATATTTATAAATATATTACATTTAAAATCTGAGTATACTTCAGATTTTATTACAATTAAAAATTTTGATTCTGAGAACCACAGCCATACATTAGGCAGACTTTGGAGAATCCTACGGAAGAGGGGGAGCCAGAGGGCTCAAGGACATCATAAGAAAACCCACAGAATCAACTAACCTGGGCTCACAGGGGTTCACAGAGACTGAACTGCCAACCATGGAGCCTACATGGCATTGACTTAGGTTTCTGCACATATATTGCAGTTGTATAACTTGGTCTTCTCGTGGGTTTCCTAAGAGTAGAGGTAGGGGCTGTCTCTGGCTCTGTTACCTGCTTTTGGGACCCTTTCCTCCTAATGGATTGCCTTTTCCAACTTTAACAAGAGAGGAAATGCCTAGTCTTCCAGCAACTTGATATACCATGGCTGGCTGGAGAGATACCCATGGGAGAGCTGCCCTTTTCTGAAGAGAAAGGAGGAGGAATGGATATGGGGTGAGAGGAAAGGGAGGTTGGGGGGTGGAGGACTGAGAAGAGAGGAGGGAGGGAAACTATGATTGACCTGGGAAATAATTACTTTATCTATTTACTAATTAAAAAAAGGAACTGTGATTCTTTGGGACTACAAAATGTGTCTTTTCTATTTTGTATGCATTTATAAGGGACACTTTTCAGGGAAAATGAAAGAACCAGGCACCCTGGGTAACAAATCCCCTTGAGCACAATGTTTCCACAGACAGCGGAACTTCTGTTTACAATGAGCAACAGCCCACTCTGTTTTAAAGCTGATTGTGGGAGACACAGACAGCATGTCTCTCAGGGTTGGAGATGAGGTAGTTCAGGAAGATGCCCCAGTAAACATCTGTATGTTATTCGTTTCTTTGTTTACATCACTGGGAAGATTTTCAACAAGTAACACAATGCCTGCCTGTTTTCACAAACTTTCTGAGCTATACTAGAGGATAGATTTTAAAGAAATAATCATGCTAAATGCTCGCTTAGGTATATTTTTACTCACTCATCACCAAAAGAAGTACTACTTCACACTGTGCATTTTCACCAGGATCAGTATAAATTAGTGTAGCAGTGACGCTCCTGGCTTTCATTTGTTCCTTGAGTCCTGGGATGAGGCTGGTACAGCTCACCGGGCACATCCTAGTTTCACAGAGGCAGTATGTAGCTAACCATCCTGGGGCCTACTGTTCTCTGCAGGGAAAACACCAGGCCCGAGCTTTCAGGAGGGCCAACAGCTGCACACCTGCATTTGAATGAAGCCATGCTGGACACTTCTTGCAAAGAGTAGCAACCTGGGGAACCTGTCAAATGATGTGAGCAATACACGTGCCTAGCATATTTCTAAGAATTATAACCTCATTCTGTTTTCATCTCTCTCTGAGACAGTAAGCCAGTCCCGTTCAGTACATGTACGCAATACAAACCAAAACCTGGTAATTCTATTTTATTCAATTTTATTACACTTATCTATTCATTTTTGTATCATAAGAATAAGGAGGTCAGAGAACAACCTTTGGGAGACAGTTGTGTCTTTCCACACTGTGAGTTACTGATATTGAACCCAGATCATCAGGCTTGGAGGCAAGTGCCTTCACCCCTGAGCCATCTCTCATGCCTTCTCAAAATCAATAACCCTGACCAGTCATTTTCAACTTGGGAATATTAGAATGAGTCTATAAATATAATTATTTTCTTATTGTTGCAACAACAAAAAAAATTCTTCAAAACCCTGTGACTCAAAACAAAGAGACTTGTTTTTATTCACGTCTGAAGTCAGGAGTCTGAATTAGGTCTCATGAGGTTAAGGGTCTACTGTTGGCCAACTGCTTCCTTCTGCAGGCCGTGGTGGGATCACTCCCTGCCTTCCCAGCATCTCCCCACACCAGCATCCCTTGTCTTAAGATCTGCACCATTCCGGTCTGTCTCCATTGCACCACCTTCTCCCTTCCTGTGGTCCAGTTTCCCTCCTAGGAATTATGGTTATGTGTAGATCCCTAAACTATTCAAGACGATCTGTCATTCAATTCTCAAAGACCCTCGAATCTCTCCACTTCCCATTCTTGGGTGAACACAAACTTTCTAGAAGTCATAGGAGACCCTTCTGCATGAGGGTCTTCCACACTAGGTCTCAGCTCAGCACTTTTTAAAGCACACCACAAAGTAAATACACACACACACACACACACACACACCCCTGAAAGGTCCTTCATTAATTACATATCTTCTTTATGTTTGAAAACATACACTCAGTCAAGCTCCTCTGAAAAATGTTCTTTATGTATGGCTATTGGGTACTGAGAGACCTTTGTCTACACTTCTAGTTCACATTTCCTTGTTTCTATATTGACATACGAAATTCCATATCATATTGTAAGCATGTATGAGTCTCCAGTTCCTAATACAGTAACTGCCACCTTCTACGTGATCAAAATGTATCTGCCAAAGGGTAAACAAAGGGCTTTGACTATGCCTTACCCCAGCTTTTGAACCTCCTCTAGAACACACTTGTTACAGTTCACTTCCACCTAGGTGTGATTCCAGTTCACATTCAGGGCTTGCTGCTCTCCATTCTGTGCTTCTAAGAATAAAGCAAAAGTGGCTGCCTCCGTCAAACAAACTACAGAACTAATGAGCGATCGATCGTGCTTATTTTGAAGCTAGGGACTCTTTGTGAAATCCTATAATAACTAGAGGGACTTCCCAATGCCTTGCATAAACATAATTCCATGGTTTATTATCTGCAAAGCCTCAGGTTAGAATGGACCTGCTCTTACTAGCTAGGCCCTCCTCTTTAATATCCAAGATTATATTCTACATTTCAGAAAACATAACAACTGCCTATAAAGGGCCATTTCATTTTTTTTCATGTGTCTTTAAGGGAGCAAGCACACACTTTGACACTTTTGCACCCTGTGACCAAGAGTAAATGAAATTATAAACTAATGAAGGGAGAAAATCTGCCACCGTAAAACTTAAATTAAAAATGCAAGGAGCACAAATCACATTAGGGCACCTTTTTGCTTTTTAATTTGAGACTCGAGAATGCCATCCACCTCCCCCCATATCCCTATCTAAGATAATCAAGATTATACCAGGAAACTGTTTGAGCGTAAGCTGCTGTGGCAGGAGCTTGATAACTTGAGCAGACACAGGGAGAGTGTCATCTCTAAGGCTGTCCTAGTTAATGCTGTGCTTCCTCTGTGGGCCAGCTACCCCGAGATAAAGGATGGGGAGGCTAGCTCATGGCAGCAGACTGCAGAGCCTCTCATAAGGAATGGAGATGGAAAACAGAGCCAGGCCTGATATCCTGGGAAGCTGAAATCAGGTAACAAAGGGGAAGGAAGGGGCCAGTCTACTGTCATGTTAAACACTCCCAGGAGATGGAGAAAGTGTTGCTTCCATGAGCAACACTCTCAACACAAGTAATGGGAACACACTGAAAGCTTTTTTCTGGGATAATCTTTTCTATAAACTCTAGATAAAAGGGGATTAAATGAAATATGCTAATGTATATAAGTTATGCACTATCACGTAGGAGGCTGAATAATACCTCTATAAAGATGTCTGTGACTTAATGTTGGTACTGTGAATAAAGTCCTTTACATGGTAAAGAGATTTTGGAGGTGTGATGATTAACAACCCTGAGACGGAGGATGATCCTGTAGTATCCAAATGGGTCCAACTGGGATATATAGGTCTGTAACACTGGCAGCCTTCCCCACTTGGATTCTGTCACAGAAATAAGTACAGATGAATGATCAAGGAGATACAACACAGTGGTACTGGCTCTGGGGATGGATAAAAGAGGTCACATGGCAAGAAATAAGGGTGGCCTCTTCAAACTGGAAATGACAGACACTGGCCCTGAGCTTTAGAAAGGTGTGCATCCCATATCCTCCCCTGGCCCAGGTGAACCCAGTGAAGCCCATGTAGAGGCTGTGATAAAGTAATCATTAGATTAAAATGTGTGGAGCTTTTACAAGTCAAGCAGGTGGTAACTCGGGAGCTCAGCAACAGGGAACCCCACCCCACCACACTCTCTCTCTGGCTTCCTTCAAACAGGAAGACAACATGAACTGAAGCTGCTCGTCTGTCTCTAAAGTAAGTGTTTGACTGACAGCCTCACTTCTGCACTGGACTTAGCGCTAAAATATGTTCCAACTGGGAGGTAAAAAGAAAAGAAAAGAAAAAAAAAGACAAAAAAAAAAAAAAAAAAAAAAAAAAAAAAAAAACCTCAGGCCAACAGATCCTTAAAGAAATGCACTCCAAGCACTTTTGAAAGAGCTGCCAAAGCCCACAGCTCTCATGACACCAGCAGAACCCGGCATCCATGTAGCCAAACTTTTCTTGAACTTGAGTGAGAATAAGTTCCATCCCAACGGTCCCCCAACCTCTCAACACGTCGTCCCACAAACCTGAGTTCTGAAGTGCCTCTGATGTGAGTTTTATGCTCGAGGGCGGCATACGTGTTTTCTAGAATTTACTGTATGTAAAATAATTGAAATCCACGTTGCTAATTAAAGCTGTGCTGCTGCTGGGCCACATGGCATCCGTCCACACGCCGGGCCTTACTTTGTGTCTTACTGCTTGAGAACATGAACAAGAGCAGAGTTGAAAGTTCTTACCACTTTACAGCAAAGAGGCCAAAACCACCACATCAAGGCGATACCCAAGAGCAGCAACAACACCAAGATCACTATGATGGCTGCGATCCCATTAGACTGTGGAAGGAAAAATAAACAAAAAAAAAAAGAGTAAGTTTAAGGTCAAATACCACATGCTATTTATTCTTTTAAGGAAGCACACACTAGGCAGGGAAAAAATGAGCACAAAAGGCAAACTTATGTTAGATTCCTTTAAGTTTTACAAATTCCTTTTTATTTCACTTAATGTATACATGCTATGTTAAGATGGTCAATAATGCAACGTCTTCCAATGTGCTACAGACGGATTAAAATCGGTCTTAAAAGAATGTGAAAACCACAACTTTTGAGGATTAAACAAATGTTGCCTTGGGGACTTTTGTGCTTAGGCAACAATTATGTTGGTTCAAGCTCAATTTCTTCCAGGCAGAATATCCCCAGGTTTTTTGACAATACAACAGCAATTACTTTACATACTTGGAGGGTGAAGAAGAGACAAAACACGGGTCAGTAAGAAAAACACAACGGCTGTTTCTATGTATGCCTAGATGGAAATGCAGCCTAATGAGTCCTTACTTCCTGTGACTACTGGTCATGATTCACATGTGACTCAGGCAAGACCTTCACTGTCCGACTGCACAGCTCCTCCATCCTTTAGGCACCTTCTCTGGGCTCTGCGTGCAACCTTCCCTGTAATGACCTCTGGTCCATCCTTAGCCTCAGGCTAAGTCCTTGCAGTAGGAACCCTGCCTAGGGTTTCATTGCTACAAAGTGGACTGGATGACAAATTTAGACAGAATTTCTGTAGATTTTAATTGTAGCCTTTTTACAATGGAATTAATTATGAGCTTTGGGAACTTTAATTCCATTTTTCTATCATAATGTATGTCTCCTGGGAAATCAAAGGCCATTTCCAATCAGCTTACCACTTGACACTTTTTGCTTAATGTTTACAAACTATGTACCAAGAAAATGAACTCGAAATCAGTAAGACTCCACATGGCACACATAACAAAAGGAACATAGACACTTTCACTTTTTCAGTGAGTTTAGAGGAAACTAGTGCCTCTGCCAAAGCCCAGCTACTCTGGATTCCCAGGGAAACTGTTTCAGTTGGTTGTCTTTGGAGGTTTTCTTTGTTTTTAAAGAGAAAAAGCTCAGAGAAGAAAAATAAAGAGAAAAAAATACTTTATAGACATTTATAGATGAACACCTAAATACCATCTTCTTAAAGCTGTCAGAAGACAATCAGAGTGTAGATCAGGAAAATACAGGAAGCTCTTCCTCCTTCCTCATAAGCTGTACATGCAGAAACGAATCATGCCACCCCCATAGGTACAGTTACAGTTAAGTACAAAATCAGGCAAACAGGAATAACCAGGAAAAGCATGTCCCAGAAGTATACTGGGAAACGATAGCATACACCCAGAGAAACAAAAGACACTGTGGTGTCTTGTTGAGATAATCCCCACTCCCACCTAGGCCCAGTGTCACAGAGAGCTCTGTGAGCATCTAATTCCCCATTAGCATTTACACCGTTTCCACAAAAGAGGAAATGCAACCAGAGGCCCGGAATCTGCTAGAACTGAGTGGCTAGTTTGCTATTTCTATGCATGTGCACTGAACAAGAAACTCACAGACCTGTTCCGGGTATTGGAATATTACATAGATGGGCACTTAAAATCCTTCATATTTCCCCTCAAAATTAAGTGCCTCTATCAGTAACAGTGACAAAATTCCCGCAAGGGAAATAGATGGTTAGTGTGATGGTCCTGGCGTCATAACTGATCCCAAAGACTGTTCAAAACTTCAAACTAGAGAACCCATGTTCTGGAGAAGTCTGAAGCTCACTCTCCTTGTTTCAGGCAAGCATGATGGAAGCAGGGTCAGAGGAAGCAAGGATTTAAAGCTATCCGACCTTGCTCTGTCTGTCTGTCTGTCCTCATCACAGAGCTAGCAGACACTAGCTCAGTTCATTGTATAGGAATCCCAGCTTTCCTGTTTCCTTTGCTGTTTTCGGAGCACAGAGCGGTCAGTGAGGAAAAGGAAATCATTTCATTGTTCACATAACTTCCTAAACAGAGTAAGGAGAAGCCAAGCATGGAAACCACAGTCCTAGGAACAGACAGCATGGTGCAGACCTAGCAGCCAGATGAGCAAGAGGATGAAGCCAGGTCTAGTTACTCCTAGATCTGAGTCCTGATCACAAAACCAAAAGTTTCTCACTTTTCCTCAGACACGCTCTCCTTAAGCAGACCTCCAGCTGAAAACTCCTCGTAAATATTCAACACGAATGCCATTTCTCTTGACTTCAATATATAAGACAGAAATCTAAAAATATTCTTCCATTCATATAAACTGTACTTGATAAGCCACTACTGTATACTGGACTATATGGGTGCCAAGGCCACACATCAGCCACGTCCTCATGTGGCCCATGGGTGACAGAGAGGAAGCTTGACCAGATACTGACAAAAGTGAGGAACGAGGAAGGAAACCCAACAGAAGCTTGACAGATCTGGCAGGCAGTCCTTGAGAAAGGTAAAAAGGGGGAGGTCTGTAGGCAAAATGAACAGCCTTTCAAAGGAGAGAAGCCACTGCAGCTGGAGCGTAGAGTCACCCACATAGAAGCGGACTCGAGAACCCAAAGGCGGGCCTCTGAGAAGCTGAGTTCAGGTCCAGCAAAAATGACGTGGAATTTGTGTTGCTGATGACTCCCTAAATCACCTTGCTAAACACTAAGGCTTGCATAGTCAGGGGCTGCCATAGCACGGCTGCCACTGAGGGACCATTGCCCCCTGTCCTTTAACAGGGAGCTCCTCATATTCCACCTGAAAGCTATTCCTCCTTCTGGCTCCTCAAGGATAAAAGAAAAGGAACTATTTGAAATATTCTATCTAATCTCTTTCTTTCTCTCACAAATAACAGTCAAACTCGTTAGGCAGATTGAGGCCCTAGCTTTAAAGTATATTGAATTTTAACCTCTTCTTAATCATCTGCATCACTGCCACCCCAAAGGGACTACTTCCTTTCCATGCTTCTTAGATTACAGAAATGCTAACAGGATTGGGTGTCATGATTTCTGGTTTTGTCCATTTTCACACAGTGGGCCAGAGGGTGCCTGTTAAGCATTAGGTGGACGCCACTGTTCAAACCTCTTCCTCTAACTGGGAAGAAAATCTCAGGTCAGCTCACGCAGTTTCAACCACCCGGCACCCTGTCCACCACTGAGTCTCCTGCACCAAGACCCCAATTTTCCCGGCCTGTCTCCACTCTCTTTAGGAATTGTCCCAGCTCAGGCTCTGCCCTGTGCCACCCATCTACACAGAACCTTCTTATCACACATGGTCTTGAGAAGTCACTCCCTCATCTCCCAGGCTTTGACTCAGACATCACCTCAGTGAGAATCATCTTGACCCCTATTTAGGGTTTAATATTTCCACGTCCAACTGATGCCCACATCTGGCATGCCCGATATTCTTTTTTTTTTTTTAACATATTCTTCTTCAACAACCTCCAGTAACATAACTGTGCTGAGAACTCACCTGGCTCAGAAATGGCTTTACCGATCTGTAAGCACCAGGTGAGTCATCTGGCCTTAGAGTCCCTAGAAGAGGAGCTAGTGCTCAGTGATAAGACAGAAACAAAGACCTGTCTTCCTGCCTACCAGGAAGAAAGATTTCTTAAGTGGCAGGGAGGGACAAAGAAGAGGAAGAAGCAGTCCCTCGCCTTGGGGGAAAGGAGAGCTTGAGCAAGCAGGATAGTCAAGATGGGGGAAGGACAGAGAGGGAGAGAAAGGAAATTGCTGTCTGATGGATGGAGCCATTATGGGGCTAGGAAGAAACCTGACACTAGAGAAATCCCCAGGAATCAACAAAAAAGACCCCAGCTAAGGCCCTAAGCAATTGTGGAGAGGGTGCCTGAACTGGCCTTGCCCTGTAGTCAGATTGATGACATCTTAAATGTCATCATAGAACCTTCATCCAGCAACTGATAGAAGCAGATGCAGAGATACACAATAGAGCACTGGGCTGAGCTTGAAAAGTCCAATTGAAGAGAGGGAAGAGAGATAATACAGGCATAGGGGTCAAGACCATGATAGGGATACCCACTGACACAGCTCACCTGAGGTAATGGGGGCCCACTGACTCTTGCCTGACAGCAGAAGAGCCAGCATGGAACCAAACTAGTCCCTCTGCATGTGGGTAACAGTTGTATGACTGGGGCAAATTATGGGGCCACTAAGAGTGGATCCAGGATTTATTCCTACTGCTTGTACTGGCTTTTTGGAGCCCATTCTCTTTAGATGGATACCTTACTCAGCCTGGAGTCCTGCCTTAGGGCAATGTGCTAGACTTTGGTGACTTCCCAGACTCTCTGAGGAGTGAATGGTGGGGGGAGAGGGGTGGAGGGACCCGGAGGAGGGAAAGAGTGGGAATTGGAATTGATAAATAAAATGAGAAGAAATGGTTTTATAAAACATTAATTAATGATTAATTAAAAAAGAAGGGGAAGAAGGATGTAGAAAGTGACATTTCAGGGAGCTAAACCCTAAGCAAACTAACTACACAACACAAATATTTGTAACCTCCATCAGCCACATCCCGAGAGACCGGAAAACCAAAAATTACAACATCCGCAAAGCCTATTAGTTGCAAAAAAACCCAAAAACCTTATTTACAAAACAGAAAGAAATGTTAATTGAAATTATCCAGAGAGTTCAAAGGGCTGAAAAGCCCATGTGAATGCTTATTTTTCCCTAAAACAATATCATACAGTGAAAAACAGATATTTCTTCAGAGGCAGTATTTTGTGTCTCCTGGATTAATAGATAAAACTACATTAAAAACCATGATATGAGACAATATTAAGCTTGCTATTTTGGTCTTTTAGAGAAGAAAAAGAGAGGGTTTCTTGGTTTTTCTTTATTTGCTTGTGTGTATGTGTGTGTGTCTATTCATATAAAATAATAGCCATGTAGGAAATCTATTTTAGAGCATCCTGTTTTCATGTTCAACAGTCTAATATCAAAAACTTTCTGTCAATATACAAAATTAACTACAGCAAAAGAAAAACCTGTCTCTAAAGTACTGTATTTTAGGCGATGCAAATAAGCCTCAACTGAAATTCAGTTTTAAAGGCAGCTGTTACCGAACCCTCAGAAGCAGATTTCTCCCTCACATCATAAAGCACACACAGCATCTCTGTGGACAAAATGATGATGTCACCTATTAAGGCACACTAATAATTTCAAAACCTGATCAGCCTCCTAGATACTAAATTCTAATCTTCATAATAAAAAATAATTTCCATATTTAATCTCCTAAAAAGAATGCATCATTTCTATTCTCTTACCTTTTGTTGAAAAATATTGAAATCTAATGTATAGCACTTAGAAATCCTTTTTTTAAAAAAATATCAAAACAGAAAAACTTAAATTCTATGCAAATGTGTCCTTGTCGTGTGGTTGCTCTTGGTTCGTGCCTTCCATTAACAGTAGAGGAACTCCCCTGGTATTATGTCATGTCTTCTAAAGGCAATACACGTCTTCTAAAGGCAATTAGCTTTGTACTCACACATTCCGTAGCTGTGACTGTTAAGGATCTTGAGATGGCAGACTTCCCATCATTAAAGCTGATGGAAACTTCGAGAGTTCTACAAAAAGAGTGAAGAAGCAATCACTAAAAGTCAACTAGGTGCTGTTGACTACTAATCATTACCACAGCTCTTTAAAGCAATCAGTACAATTCTCACAGTTTCGCAGCTGGCGTCCAGGAAACTAAATGCTAATTGCTTTAGTAAAAAGTATTGAATCTTGGTTTCTACCTGATTATGAACCCTTCCCATCACACCACTGAAGTCATGGTGCCTTCCCTCAACATGGTAACTTGGCTCAGATCCACACTGGGATAGGACCACCCAGAAAGACAATTCCGCTAACGTCAAGCTAAGATCTTATTCATAACAATATTCTTATTAAGACTATTCCTTATAGCATGCCCACTTCAAGAAAAGAAAAACTCTTTAAAAGAAGAAAAAAGTTTAGTTAAAACCAGAAAAGAGGGAACTTTTGAATTTAACTGAATTTTTTGCACTATTTCAAAATAGAATGCCAAATGGCCTATTTTGTTTTAAGTTAAACCAAAGTCCTTATTCTGCAGAACTTGGTGTTTCGTTTTGTCTTCATGACTAAGCATAACAGAATCCAAAACAGGCTTTCCTAATTCCTAGTTCTCGTACGTGGATGTGTGCAGTCATATGACAGGGCAGACATAGTTCTATTTAGGGAGAAGGTAATTTTTATTTATACTAATATATTCTTGTCAGGGTAATCTCATTCCTTCCACTTTAAGAAGTCAGTAGCAACAGGGTGGAGTTTTTTGTGATTCAGCACTTTAGAAAACAGCAGAAACATTTACATTTTTAGTGCTTACTGAAGTGAAATAAAAACCACAACATAAAAATTGAAAATGAACACATCTTCCTACAGAAGAAACATGTGCTGAGAACTTAGTTACACAAAATGACTGTGTATGCACAAGCCACATTCTAGTATAACATGACCAGTGGTGAGTTAAATAGAAACAAGTCTACACAGATATGAAAACCTACCAGAAGACCAATGTATGGTCTTTGCGCATACATTGGTAGTAAGATCCAGACAGTACAGTCTGTAAATTCAGTTCTTCCTAATAGCCAGAAACATTAACTCATCCACTTAATTCTCACAGTAGGCCACTGGCACTACTTCCATTCTGCAAGTCAAGAAACTGAAGTTTCCAAAGGTACCCCACCAGAAGGTAGGACCGGACCAGTCTGACTCTGTGATCCAGAACCTTCACCTCGCTAGCATACCCTCTTAGTCTTCCACATGTATTTTTGAGACTTATATTTAAATTTATCTCATACACATTAGGCAAGAATTACTTATCCATTGTTCAATAATCGTATTTTTGTGGTTAACTACAGCGCATTTTTCTAAAACAAGATATTTATTCTTGAATATATATTTTTGAATATTTATAATTTTTGGAAAAGAATTTCAAAAGTGTTGCAAACATGAAAAACACAGTTGCTTCTGCTTTTGAATTCTGTTGTTCCTTTAGAGAGAGACCTTAAATTCCTGGCATGGTATGGCATTGTGATGAACCCAATGACTGCCCCACGCACAAATGTAGCTAAAGGCCATCCTCCAGCCTAATGTCAATACTTGGAGCATTGTTTGTCCTAAGACTGCAGTGTATATAGTAATTGTTTTCGGTCACATTTTATGTCCTTTCTCTTAATTCCAATACATTGCTTACTCCTTTCCCTATGTAACTCCTACTTCTGGTTAGAATGCTTCTAATAATGGAGTACAGATTCTCGTTCATGAGATCTAATGATGGGCTGAAACATATTAAATAAATACTGTGTTTACTTAATTCCAGACAGAAATAGAGGGCAATCGGACAGTTCATCTTTATTTGCTAAAATGTGAACACAACTCTCAAAAGCACACATATTTGGGCAACCTAAAGTCATTCTTGGACATATGTCAATCTAGTACTAATATTCCATTCCCTGGCCTGCAAAACTATGAAAGTGATACCTATGCCAGAGTTGTTCCAGGAAGGACACTTCACAAACACATAGATGTCCCTCTTAATGTGTAAAACTCAGGAGCTATATGAAGTTTTGTTATAGCCAATGATTTATTAGAAGGACTTCAGGAATATCACAGTTTTTACAATCTTATAACAACCATTCTAAAAAACACTGGTATACAGAATATAGAATATATAACCAGAATTAGGCTTGCATGCAAGATATTTGCCTAAAGAATTACTATTCTACTGACACAAAAATATAGGCAGATAAATTGTTCAAAATTTCCTAATTCATGTAGACTTGTGTAAAGAAAGTTTGCAGTCCTATTTCCTGTTATAATATATCTTATTAAACCCAACATTGTAGCTTTGCTGAGCTGTATTTGTATATCTACACACATACATGGATATATTAAAATCATACTTTAAATTGTTTGATCCATGTTTGCTAATATCAATCACTCATTCTTTTACTAGTTTAAACAACAAAAACCTTTAAATTGACTAAGATATCACTAATAATTGCTATAGAAGAAGCACAGCCAAACTAGGATTTGTTTAATATGACTGTAATAACAAAACCAATCCCGATGTCACCTAATGGAAGATACACAAGAATTCACAAGGGAGTGTGACTGGTATTAGATGAAATAGTTATGAGCACAGATGTTCTATAGGACCATGGAGGAGAACAGATAATTCATTCTTGGAGTGAACAAAACGACAAAGGTTTCCTGAAGAGAGTCACATATAAGACACATCCTGAAGAATGACCCGGAGTTCGAAAGTAAGATAAAAAAAAAAATTGAATCTTTGTATATGAAGAATCTGACAGGCTGAAACATGAGAGAGGCAGTGGACCATCCAAGAAACAATTGTATTTGACAGCAATACAGTACTAGAGAGCAGGCAGGCAGCTGTGGAATGAATATGATAGGACCAGGGATGGCTGCTAGGTTTCCAGAATTCTAGCTCCAGGAATCTGGAAATAGTCGGAAAAGGTAATGAGCATCTTAAAAACATGGTGATAATTGTGCTTTACAAATGCCATTCTTGTTGATATTACTACGTATAAGGCATGCATCTGAAGAATGTATTTCTAGAGTACAAAGACCAATTACAACAGGCAGAGTCTGTTTCATATGAAATCCAGAGGGAAGCTGAACTAAAATAGTGGCAAGAAAGACGTATAAAAATGAGAAAATGAGAGCTCTTAAGCCATAGTTAGAAGGTCACAGATATTCACAGGATGTAGGACGCAAGGAAGAAAGAAGGGAGATGATTTTGATGCTTCTCTGTTACAAGTTGGTTGCAAGGTCTTGTCTAGGGAACACAGAAGGACCAAACTTGAGCTCTTTGTAGCTTCCAAGTGTAACGTACCTACAGGAAAGTCAGGTAGACATTGTAAGTGGATTACGGGAAATAGAACTACAAGTCAGGTAGACATTGTAAGTGGATTATGGGAAACAGAACTAACTACAGGGGAAGGTGGGATCTTGCCTGGAGATTTGGAGCTGGTCAGCAAGAAAGGAAGCCTTTGAGAAAATGATTTTATAGGTCAGAAATACAGCCATGATAGAAATGTCAGTTAAGAGCCTCAAGGAACAGCAGGACCCTGGGGTAACATCTGAAGTCCAGAGAGTGTGGAGACAGTCTAGGAGTGCCCGGAATGCAGGCGATGCAGGAACAAAAGGCTGAAAACACAACGTACTCGACTCTTGGCCATAAGTGGTACTAGAGCTTAGTACTTCTTCTAGACTTTCTAAAGAGCTGTTGGCACCACCCTTGAAACAGTTTTTCAAATGTAAAAAGACAAAAGAAACTTTTACAATTTACCACAAGGAAGAATTTTAAAGTATATTTTCATGGCCCCTATCACTCAATTAATAGCTGATAAAGCTAAATTCAAGGACACTAAATTCTTCTGCCAGAGAAATTACTAAATCATCTTCTGGCATACTATGAGCTAAATAAAATCAATTGCTCCTCATAGTCACAGTGCCTTAATACACCTGCAGATACGTGAGTGTTCCAAAACAGGAGGGGACGAGGACTCAGCGCTACACGTCAAAGCCACTCTGATCCGAGAAGTGTCACACTTCATGAAAAAGGGTTAACATTTTAATCCACAGAAACCTCCTTGAAATGTGTGGACTTGCTCCCAACTTTATATATAAATATATATTCTGTAAAAGATTTCTATTTAATGATCCATTAAGGAGGATTTTAAAAAGTAAATGAAACTGTTAAAGACAATTGCTGGAAGCACTAAATAATTTATTTTCAATTTGAAAATTAAACTGGCAACCACTCAAAAAAGTTATTAGAATTGTGGTAACTTCAGATATCTGAAAGTAAGCACTACTATCTAATACTCTGCAGAGTGTTCCTTGAGGCTAAGCTTTATGAATGATAAAAGTTTTAATTTGAAAGAAAGGTTTCAGATCTGTGAGTAGATCAAAGAAGCCCCTTTTATTTGTGGGTACAGAAGTGAATGAATGGTCTATCTAAATGTGGTATTTAAAGATATTAAAGGAATTTTTAGTTAAATAGTTTCTTTCTATGCTATCATGACATGTGTATATCACCAAAACAAAAACTACAGCCAGCAAGATCGACAGCTGTCAGGAAAAGTCAGGGCATAATCTGAGCTCTATAGAATCCTATCGAACAGCTCTGTCAATGCCTCCAGTATTGCACTAGCAAAACTTAATAAGTCGGTGAATTTTAATAAGATACAAAAATAATAATCCCCTACTTTAAGTCTTTTCATAGAAGCCACACGTGTAGACATAAGAGATATTACATTCATCATCTTCTAGATGCCAGAACATTTGTTAAGTCATTCTAGGTTTTGCAAAGATCTGCCTTACAACAAAGTAAAACGTGATTCTCTTTTGAGGCTGTTCTTTCTTTCTTCTTAGTTTGAAACAAGAAGGAGTGAGTCAGATTCTTCCCGTGACAGCTCTTCTGATGCTTGGAGAAGCCACATGTCCATCCCATGGGATGAAGCCACATGTCACGCCTTTTCTCAGTCTTGGAAGCATCTGATTTGACAGTCCCACATTTGGCAACACCTTGTTGGCCAGCCATACACATGTTCAAAATAAACATTGTTCCTCTTAAATGACAGGGTCTATAACAGTTTCAGATGCTTGGGAAAGAGACACAGTGCTGACCAAGAGAATATGACATGCTGCTTGGTATAATCAGAAGACAGTATTTAACCAAATGCTGTGTGTTTTGTGCTGGGGAAGGGTTAGCGGAACACACTCATGTCCTCAAGTTTCCCTTATTTCACGAAGATTCTCGTGGTTATAATCCAAATAAAGGCACCACTGATGGCCTGGTATCCAGGATTGCAAATTAAATTATCAAGTCTCATTCCTTACAAGAAAGAACAGATTGAGTCAATAATGTTTGTATCACCTGCTGCCAACACAAAGGATCTAGGGACTGCACAGATACGGATGTACACACACATATGTGGGTATGTTTCTGCAAAAGAAAGAAAAGCTTGGCAAAAGCAAAATTCAGCCAACGAAGAAGAAAGGAAATGGAATTAGTCAATTGGATGCCAAAGGAAATTAGACTCACTATTGAAAAATAACAATGTTCAGGAAAAATATATTTTTTTTTTTTTTTTTGGTTTTTCGAGACAGGGTTTCTCTGTAGCTTTTTTAGAGCCTGTCCTGGAACTAGCTCTTGTAGACCAGGCTAGCCTCGAACTCACAGAGATCCGCCTGCCTCTGCCTCCCGAGTGCTGGGATTAAAGGCGTGCGCCACCACCGCCCGGCAGGAAAAATATTTTTAATCAGTTACCAATTCTAGCTCTCATTCCAAGTCACCCCCACCGAACATTCCAGATTTCTCATATCAGGTTCTTGAAATGACCCATATCCACCACCTCTAACTCCACCTACTCTGTTGATGGTTTCCCATGCTGCCTTTAAAAAGGACTAATGCTATCACTTTCGTCTGGTTTAGATATTTATTTCCTATTTGCCAGAAGATTCTGGCCGGTGTTTCTGAAAGCACATTTAACTATACCATATGCCTCCTTACGTCGTCTCTATCGAGCAAGCTGTAGATTGAGGCTCTGCTCTGCTCCATTCTGTTTTTCTTTTTTCACAATGTGTTTATGTATGTTTACCCGAGTTGTCTCTGTTCTTTTCGTCAAATTACGGGATCTCAAACATTCGAGAGCAGGTGTGCTATTGTCATTGTCTCACAGAGCAAGGGTCAGAGAACTAGCTCTGTATTGCAAATGTGTGCCATGACTCCCTGGCATACCTGGAGACTGCTACCCTGGAATGGAGACCAATCAAAGAACTCGCAGGAGGCCAGTCTGCTTAACCTCAAAGGAGGCAGCTTGCTACAAATGAGCAACAGACACAAATAAACTAAATAATCCACCAAAAGTTTTGCTAGATGATTTTCATAAGTAGACAAAGTTGTGAAAAGAAACAGTGTCCAATGAGAAGACTAGGAGAAGCCCAGTCACTTCCGCTCTTTCTTTCTCATAGCCTACGAATTTGTTCATCTTAACCAAAAATCTGCATCAAGTAAATTTAGTAGACTTTGATCTCTTTCAAAGAAAGTTGTTCAAAGCTCCACTCTAGGCCTGCTTAGTTCCTCCTAAACAGGACCTGCACAAATAGTTTTTTTTTAATGTCTTTGTTTTGAAACTTGTTTATTAATTAAATTTGCTAGTTTGCAGCTTCGTCCTTATATATAATCATCCTGATGGTGCCCATCTCAACTCCCCCCACCACCTCAGCCCTACAAATCCCTTTGCCACATTCAAGTCTTTGTAATAACATTTGTTACTTCAAAAACATCAGTACTTGAATGTAAGACATCTCAGCTATTCTAATGCAAGAGCTTAGTCCCGCCTCCCAGTAAACATCCACCTTAGCCCTCATTTAAATCAAAATCCACAAGCACCTTCAAAAAACTCAACGGGAAGATGAGAGGAGAACTAATGGAGGCGACTAATGAGCAGAGGCATGTGTCTCTGGGCCAGCTCTGAGACCATGCATCTGTCTGTCTAGGGCTCCTTCACCAGAGCATTGTTAATTATTTAGGTGAGCGAACAGGGGGACCCATCGCCACATCTGTCACCTTCACAGTGAAGCCTTCCTTCACTCACAGGCCAGATGTGTTTATTTGAAACACAGACTAACTAGCTATTTAATGGGGTTGAATCCTTAGCCAAGAGGCAATTAGGCAAACATTAAGCATCAGTCACCTTACAAGGCTACACTGTTTCAGTTTTGCTGGTTTTGATTCAATCTCAGAAGAACTGGTCACCTACAGAAAGTATCTGAAGAGAAGTCAAGGCAAAGGAAACAGTCTAAATTGTGTGCAATTTACTAAGCAGAGCAAATGGTGATGCCTCCCAGAACCGGGAATAATCACAATGTTCCCGAAAAGTGCCTCCATGATTAACTAGAATCTGATGCCAAAATAAAAATAAAATGGTACAAAAGCAATACTTTCAGATGAATCTCCATCCCTGAACATTCTGTACCTATAAGTAAAATACTAATAGCAAAAACTAAATAAATGATGGCTTTTCACACCCAATATTTATCATTATGTATGTAATTTTTAAATAGTGCATCTGAAGTATCTATCCTATCTGCAAAGCATGAAAGGATGTCAGTAGTGGCTACAGTACACTATTCAAGGAGAGAGAAAAAAACTGAGGCCTAGGAGCCTGCTGCAAGTTTGATTCCTGAGAGCCACATGAGGGAAGGAAAGCTAAAAGCTGTTCTGTGACTTCCCCATATACCATGGCAGGGGCACAGGCCTGGCGTGCATGGCATACCCACACTTACAGCGATAAGCAAAAGTCAAAGTATCTTTTTAAAGTTTAACTAACGCCTGGCATATTTTAAATGTATCTATAAATATAAATTGCATGCCATTTCATTTTATCATTATATGAGAGAATAATTGAACTGTCCTCTTTAGTCATTCATTTGTTTAAAAGTTTCATAAATTTCTGTCTTTGCCAATGGTACTTAATGCTAAAATAAAATTCTGACCATTTTTTTTATCCCTGTCCCTCCATGAGAAATCAAATGACCTCTTTTAACTCTTTATCTTTATTGGTAAACAAAACTATCTGAGAAAAGTGTAATCGCCTTTCAACCATCAAATGCTTAGTGAATTAACACTAAAATTTACTAACTATTAATAATTAAATTGCTGTGGGAAAATGGTCTGTACCATTACTGGTATTTTAAATAAATGCTGTTTGGCCAGTGGCCAGACAGGAAGTAGAGGTGGGGTGACCAGGCAGGAAGTAGAAGTGGGGCAACGAGAATTCTGGGAAGAGGTAAGTTTCAGTCTGCAGTCGTCACCCAGCTACAGAGGAAGCCAGACACAGAGCAAGCAAGATGTGACTGTCTCACCGAAAAAGGTACCAAGCCACGTGGCTAACACAGACAAGTATTATGGGCTAATATAAGTTATAAGAGTTAATAAGAAGCCTGAGCTAATAGGCCAACCAGTTTATGATTAGTGTAGACCTCTGTGTGATTCTTCAGGACTGAACAAATGTGAGAACTGGGTAGGACAGAAACCTCTGTCAACATTCAATTCCTAATAATTTACTGAGCGGTGAGCACTGGGTAAATGCAAGGGAGTCTACAAGAAACAAGACTCAGTAGCATTTGTCTTAACAAAAAAGAAATGCAATACATATAAGGGCTTGGGAGAAAAATCATAACATGTAAAGGGAATAAGGAGGTCACTTAATGAGAAAGAGTACCTAGGAAGGGTTTTTACTTTATCGAGAAGGTGGCATCTGAACAAGACTTACGGAAATAAGAAAACACCATTCCAAGAAGAGGGACCAGCAAGTCGAACAGCACTGCTGGAAGTGTAAGCTGATGGGTTAAGAGATATAAGAAAGGGTAGTGTGGCCATAGCTGAGCAGGGAAGCAACGAGGAGAAGAGATCTGAGGAAGGGAGGGTCTGGTTCCTTAGGAGAACACTGCCAACTCTGCTGTATCTTGTGTGTGAGGGGAATATAATCCCAATAATCCTTCCTGAAGGGATCACACAGCCTAACTATTTCAACAGGACACCTGAAGTCAAGGGTAGAAACAGAGAGGCAAACAGAGAGATGAATGATGGCAGCATGAGACGACATGACTTTGCCTAGGACTAAGACGATGCCAAGAAAAACTAAAACTACCAGAAAGTCCGATTCAGTCACAGGCGGGTCATCACTGACACTAGACTATCACACAGAACACACACAAACATTGAATCACAGTCTTACTTCTGAAGTTGTATGGTATAGCCTATTCAATTTAAAAAAAAGTAAAACTGGTACCCCTTGATTTGATTTTCATGACCAGAGTGTTGTTCAATAACTTCCAAATACAGTGAGTGCTGACATTTTCACAAAAGCCAAGTACTCGAGCTGACTGCAAAATACGAAAACCGTTCTCTTTGATTCCATGGAAGGAAACATAATCTTCAAAGTGTGAACACTAATTCTGAATTGAGATTTTAGCTTGTGGTGTTTAATAATTTTATGCTCTGTGAAAAGATGAACGTTAAGTAACTCCATCCGTCGGATCAGCATTCTGATGACTGCAGTCACCACTATCCAATAGAGAACATCTCAACCTTATATAGTTATTTGCTGCATATTAAGGCGCATGAGAAAAAATCAGATAGAAATACTAAGTTACTATAAAAATTGCTTGTGCATTGACGATTGAAATAAAAGTCCTTCTTCTGAATTAAAAATTTCTGATTTTAACCAGTTATCATCAGGGTTTACAGTCACACACACACACACACACACAAATGAGTATAGGATTAACTGAAATGGGAAATAAATTAAGGTACAAATTAATGAAAATGAATGCTTAATCATATGTACCATGAACCACATTCCACTTGCTTTTATCTTTAATAATTATTAAATTTCATAGCAAATATTTAAAATCTTACGTTGGAACTCTGTGTGTGTGTGCACGTGTGTGTACATTCAGTACTCTGAAGTTCAAAATAAGAGGTGTGACTGATTATCTGGAAGTTTTCACAATGATTCTCAAACTCATCTGTGCAATTTTAGATTATATTTCATCAATATTCATTACCAAGATAGAGTACACATTAATATCTTCAACCTACTGAGGTTACAGTTTTAGTATTAATTTATAGTTTAACGTTCAATCTGTGCAGTGTGCGAGGTACTAAGTTCTTTGTGCTCACGGGTAAGCACTAGGGCCAATAGGAATGCTAAACACACAGGACTGTTCCTTCAAAGGAAGGCATACATAACCTGTTATCCTGACAGAAGGTTGGGAGCTGAACTGGTTAGTAGCATGGTATCCTATTGCATTATCTGTGTTGCTAAGACCACACCAGAGTCTCCCCAAGATCTTTACTGTGAGTTTGTCAGTGTATAGAACATATCTTTATGGAATGTGTCACATCTACTTTACAAAGAGTGTCAATGGCATCACATCTTAAGGTTTATGGTGCACATGGGACTGAATCAATTATCACCAGGAAAGTTTTCACCAAATTGTGCTGTGCTTAAATACTCCTGAAATAGACTACTCAAAGTCAGGCTCCCGAAGTTTGAACCTTCAAACAAGCTCCTTAGTCATGTTGAACCAAACTGCATTCTTGCCTTTCCTAGATCCTTATTCTGATGGCTGCGGTGGCTGCAGAGACCCACTTAGTACAGTTAAAAATTATTCGTAATGAATTTAACAATCAAACTTGGTGGCTGCACACTTGCAGTTTCAGCATTAGGAGGTAAAAGCAGGAGGACCGGGAGTTCAAAGGAAGCCTCTTAGGAAACTTAGTAAACTGAGCCAAAACTTAGTAAATTTGAGGTCATCCTACACCTTGTCCTCAAAAGACAGAATAAACAAACAAAAGTAACAATGTGAATTGTCATTTTATAGTTATTTGTTGCATTTGGGTTTTGTTTTGATTTGCTTTGTTTGTTGTTTGTTTTTTTAATCAGTGAAGAAAAGTTGTTATCAGGAGTGAGGAGACACACACACACAGATACACATTCACACACAGACACACATACACACACACACACACACACACATACACACACACATACATACACACACACACACAGCCCAGGAGCTGAACATCCCTGTTGAGTTGTTGTTGATGGTGTACTTACTCTCCAGCCTTGTGCAGGACAGGCGCAGGACAAAGTATGGAATTATACTGAACAAGTACTGGTTTTTCACCTAAAAAAAAATAAAAATAAGATACGATTTAGTTAGTAAAGAGTTGTATATCTCTAGCACAGCCTCATTCAAAAAAAAAAAGCCAAGCATTACACAATAAGACTTCAGTGGGGAATACAAGAAAGGTCAACAACATCTGTTAAAGCCTAGCTAATAAGGCAAAACAGAGAAGAGTGAGAAATGAAGAGTTATAACATCTTGATGCAAAGATATGATCAATCATTAAGTTAGGATTTTTTAGCTAAGTTAATAGTAGACATTGTAGATACAACTTTTTCTCTGTTTCAAATATATCAGACTTTCAAAGATAGATTAGATATTGTTTCTAAGAAACAGAATTTAGAAAGAGTAGAAAACAGAAGACTTGTGGCTAAGTTAACAAGACAGCTATCTCTGCACCATACAAGCACATCCTAGCAAGCTGGGTGCTTAACCTGTGTAGATTTAGCTGTAAGTGTGAAAATTTATCTGGCAATGAAATGGCTGAAAACATTTACATAAACAAATGGATTGGCTAAGAAAGTGAGTGATAAAAAAACAATTTCACCTCCACCAAATTGAGAGTTGTCAATGAAGTGATTCTCATCAATGTGTATATTATAATCAACCCAAGTATGCAATCCAAAGAAGTCATATAAATCTAACACTTACATACTAATAACTATTGAATAGAAATAAAGTTAGTCTTCCTTGCTCAGCTGTGTTATATATTATGAGTTTAGCCCAAATCCAACGGTGTTCCTGATACAGAGAACAGAGAATAATGACCATATTTACCATGCTGAAACTCTCCCTGCTTTAATTCAACAGGCACACAAGTGGCTGATTATTGCCAAACCTGATGCTAATTTCAATACCATCAGAGAAACAGCAAAGCTACAGCTGAATCTCGCTAAAAACAGACCAGAGTTCATAAATTAAAGGCCAAAATACCCACCGATTGGGGAAAAAATGATTTACTAGCAGACCAATACACTCAAGAAAGCAAGTCCTACTGACAAGATGACTATCATCCAACTCGATCTGGTGAACTCTAAGGGCCTGAAAGGCCAACAGCACAAGAGCCAAGTCAAACAATACTAAAATTGGACAAGAAAACATAGAGAAGAGACGGTAAAAAGTGAAGTAGTTCGATACAATTCCTTTTTAAGGCAAGAGTAGCAAAAGGTAAGTCTAGACGGGACATTTGATCACAGGACTGATGTCCTTAGTCCAAACCCTGGGTGCAGGTACTTTCAGCTGTGCCTGTCATTAGCTGTCTCACAACAGGAGGAAGGTGATTTTACTCACCACCAACCATCTCCTGAATATTGACGTTGCTTAGGACAGGGTCGGGGGTTTATGAAGTAATGAACAAATGTTGTCACTACTAAATAATCATTACTCCTTATATTATTAAGGAGGTTTCATGACTTCTCTGATGAAAAAATGCGGCATGGCAGAATTTAATTCAAGAAAGAAAGAGAGAGGGAGGGAAGAGGAAAGGATGGAAAAAGGGAGGGAGGGACAAAGACAGACAGAGAGAGAGAGAGAGAGAGAGAGAGAGAGAGAGAGAGAGAGAGAGAGAGAGAGAGAGAGAGAGAAATATCCCAGGCTGCAGAGATGGCTCAATGACTAAGAGTAGTTGCTGTTCTCCCAGAGGACCTGGGTTTGGATCCCAGCACCCACAAGACCCACAAGGTAGCTCACAACCATCTATAATTCCAATTTGAAAGATTCCAATGTCTTCTGGGCTCTGGAGGCACCAGGCATTCGGTAGGCACAAACATTTGTGCAGGCAAAACATTCATACACTTAAAATAAAAATAAATACATTTTAGAGCAAAATAATTCCTCAAGACTGTGTGCAGTAAAGACATTCATGTGCCATGGGATTCCCAGAGACTCACTCTTCGAGTAGGTGCTGTTTGCGGTGAACGTGCAGAGGACACTGGCATCGTGACTGCTGGATGTGACTGCTCTCCCACTCAGAACAACTTGAAACTCCTCTAGAGATAAAAAGAAAGGCAAGCACTGTAACCAGCGTTTTACTGAAAACAACCGAAGTATCGAGAGCTTTAGAATATATTTCTTCATTCTCTCCTCTTAACTGACAGCCGTGAAGATGCGACTCCAGCCAAGATTGCTTTCCTAGGGTGTCTAGGTGGGTAGAGTGGAGACGACATTCACTATCACTTGGAGCTGTTATCTGGTCTTTATTAGTGTTTGCCAATAGTAACCCAGGTATTAGAAGTAAAATATAGTAATAACTACCTGGCTTATCTCAATTCCCAGAATTCTGTTCTCACACCTTTTTCCAAAAAGAATGTTCTCTTTCTCTTTCCACTCTCAGCATAAAGTTCATGTGGTACACAAAGGAAATGTACTTAAAATCTAGTAGAGGTTCTGCATCCTGGGTTGCTGACAGCCGTGCGGTGCCTAGAGGAAGTTGCTTTACTATCTCCCTATCTACACTGTAAGAATAGACACTAAATGTCAGAGAATGAAAGAATATACCACGAGAAAAGTTAACAGACAAAGTCTCTGATAGGCTGAGAGTACTTCTTGTTTGACTACAAGAGAATATGTTAGCCATTGCAATGGTGATGGCCTCCTGTCCCAAGGACAAACTGAACCATAAGAAATGTCAGAGAATGAGCTGATCAAATTACAGTTTAGGAATTGGGCAGCTCCCAGTCAAGGGTAGTTTGGGAGCTCCACCAAAAATTAAATAAGTAAATTCAGCAAAGTTTTTTTCTAGAAAGAACATAGAAATAGTGCAAGCATACACACTTGTGGGGAGAGAGGGGGGGGGGACCCACACATTCACACCATAGATCTATCTTGTGGGAAAGTTCCTACTTTATATTCTAAATGTATTGATTGCTTTTGACTGGTCGAGCTGAAGTTATGTTTTGTTTCTTTGTTTATTTGTTTTGGTTGTTATTTTCAGTCCATGTATTTATAAAAATATAGCTCAGATTTTGTTGAAGTTTACAAATCAAGCAGAGGCCACTTGTGATGTCTGAATAGACTTTTACGCTCAGATTTCTTTCGTCTTAATTCACATTAATACCCTCTGTCCTCGCAAACTTCTCCCTCCCGACATTGTCCCACATTCATGCTGTCATCAGCTACCCAAGCAAAGCCTACCGGCCGCTCTCCACTCCCTGAGTCACAGAGACTTACTCATAAGTTCTCACACTGTACAGGTAAAACCTAAAATGTAATTCAGTAAGAGCGTGAACGCTGCTGTCAGATGGACAAGGACCTAAAGGACATTGACTAGTGGCAAATACCAAATCTGTCTCTGTCCCTTACTCCATCTGCCAACTGGGGGATTATACAACTTCGAGGTAGCATTGTTTGGTGATTAGGTAAAACTGTGTATGCAAAGGACACAGTCAGGAAGGCACACTAAGATGGAGTCTAACAACAATATAATCTGTTGCTTTAATGAGTTGTCTTTGTTTTTCCTCTAAGAAACTAATGGCCCCCACCTCTAGAAAAGACCCCGCTGCTCGGGAATATCCTGTGTACTCTTCCTGCCTGGCATCTGGATGACCATTTATTAGGAAGCTAGAGGATGCAGAGAGCAAGAACCTGTCCGCTAACTGTGATGGACTCAGCGTTTCTCCTTTTCTTTCTTTCTTTCTTTTTTTTTTTTTTTTTTTTTTTAGAGCCTGTCCTGGAACTAGCTCTTGTAGCCCAGGTTGGCCTCGAACTCACAGAGATCCGCCCGCCTCTGCCTCCCGAGTGCTGGGATTAAAGGCGTGCGCCACCGCCGCCCGGAAGCATTTCTCCTTTTCTAAGTAAAGCTCTGCCAAAATGAACTCTAGGTCAAACGCGAAGAAGAAGGGAGGCCAGGGCGAAGCAGACTGTCTGGGCAAGGATGTCTGGGAGGTGGGGACCTGAGCCTTGAGTAGCAGCTGATGACGCCACCTACTTCCTTCCTGCACTCTTCCCGGAAGAAGTCACTTCCATATGTGCCTGGAGCTGGTAGATATGGTGACGTGGCCGGGTCAACAGAGCACACAGCTCTGCACCTTCGCATACCTGGCCACCCAATCAGACAAAAGACCCCACATTTTATTTTATTTGCCATAGGAATGGTCTCAAATATGAACTAAATATACAGAACATTATAAAAGCCTGTCGCACAATATGCTCATTATTTAAAATAACATTCGAATCTTAAAAATTTGAATTTAAAATAGAAATATTTCAAGGAATTATTTAAAATTTCTTACACAAAAAAAGATGCCAAAAAAGTTAATTTTGCTATTCTCCTTCCAACATGAGTTTCAAATCATATATTTTAGCTAGGGGAAAAAAAACAATTTCTTACATAGTACTTAGAAATTCTAAACACTTACCCCCAACACAGACACTTGAAGGACTCAATTCCAGGATTTCAGTACATGATTGAGTTAGTATCTGAAAAAAAAAAAAAAGATTAAAAAAAAAGGCTAAGCTACAAGACTAGCTGTAACATGTGAATTCTGTGTATCTGGGCTTTTGTACGTTTTGATTGAAATCATATAACCTCCTGAAAGAGTCTACACATTAGAGGTGAGTTATGGTATCCACACATAAAGAAAACAAAAGTAATATCATGAACTGAAAACTGCATATGATAAAGAAAATAGGTTTTTCTGGAATCAAGAACAAATAGGGCTGTTTATTGAAAAGTTATATTTGGGATACACTCACGATAAAAATTTAAACTTGAATAAATTAAATGGAGCAATGAAGTCAAAATATTATCTACAACCTATGGTGTCTTCAAAGGTTATAATAACTGTACAAGACATAGTTCAGAGTATTATGATTTGAATATAAAATACCCAGTTTGGAAAAAAAAATCACAAACTCTCAACAACCAGTATTAGTTAAGACAGATTTAAAAGGCTATATATTTTTATTTCTAAATAGCCTATTCCATTAACATGTAGCAAATAATTTTAAATGAATAGGATCACCATATGTTTAAACTTCAACTTAATAAAACATATATGGAACATTTTGTTATAAATATCACTTGCTCAATTAGTACTAATTAAATTTGACTGAAAAGCAAATATAAAGCTGGGCATGTAGTTCAGGGGCTGTCCCAATAAACAGCACAGGCATCCTGAAGATAAGACAAAGAAGTGAATACAGAGTTTCCTAGTTTGCTTTTTATTCCTGTGATAAAAACTAACCAAAAGAAACTTGAGGAAGATAGGGCTTATTTCATCTCACACCCTTGTAGTAGGAGAGAGCCACTTGTTGGTTCCTGGCTGCTTAGCCCCGAAATAATCACATGAAAACTGTACTATTAAATCACTGCTTGGCCCATTAGCTCTAGCTTATTGGCTAATTCTTACATATTAATTTAACCCATTTCTATTAATCTGTGTATGGCTACATGGCTGTGGCTTACCGGCTAAAGTTCCTGCATCTGTCTTTGGCTGTGCTACATGACATCTTTCTGATTCCACCTCCTTTCTCCCAGCATTTGTTTGGTTTTGCCCACCTAGGTCGGTTCCTCTATTGCTCTGCTACAGGCCCAGAGCAGTTCCTTTATTAACCAATGAGATTCACAGCATACAGAGAGGAATCCCATACCACACCTCGCACTCTATCATGAAGGGAAGTCAGGGCAGGAACCTGGTTGTAGACACAGAACCAGAGACCATAGAGGGATGGTGTTTCCTGGCTTCCTTTCCACAGCTCATTGAAGTTGCCTTTCTAGAACCCAGAACCACACACCTGCCCACAACGGGCTGGACGCTCCCACATCTATTATTTATGAAGAAAATGCCCCACAGGCTTTCAGAAGGCCAGGCTGATGGGGGCAGTTCTCAATCATGGCCCCTCTTCCCAGATAACTCTAGTTTGTGCCAGGCTGAATTATAACTAGCTAGTACAGAGTTTAATGTCGAGCTACTTGAATTAATCAAATCATGTTAAGTCAGCTACAATGAAAATTTATTTGTGTGAATCCAAATTTTTAATCAGTAGTATTTGTGAGGCAGGGGGCCAAACACAAAACAGTAAAGACAAAAAAGAATAAAACAAGAAAATTAAAATCATAAACTTAATCTAATGTTATCTTTTAAAGGGGATTTTTGATGAAGGATGTATAAAAGAGAAAAAGAATATTAAATTCTATTTGCATGGCTTTCTATGAGTGTGTTTTTGAGGGTATTGTTTTCTTTGTTGCTCTTTGTTTGTTTTGAGACAAGATCTCCTGAAGCCCAAGTTAGGTTATGGAGCCAAAAATGACCTTGAACTGCTGAATGTTCTAGACCAACCGCCAAGTTCTGGGAATACAAGTATGTACCACCAACCACAGCTTCCTGGGTTAATTTTTATAATAGTGTGTGGGGTGTGTGTGTGTGTGTGTGTGTGTGTGTGTGTGTGTGTTTTCACATGGGTACCCTCAGAGGTCAGAAGAGGGTATCAGTTTACTGGCCACAGTGAATGGCCAAATATGGATGCTAGGAACCAAATCCTAGTCCTCTGAAAGAGCAGCAAGCATTCTTAACCATCTTAACTAAGCCATTTTTCCATGCCTACATTTTTAAATATCACTTTCAAATAGTCAGGCTTTTCTTCCAAAATAGATTCTTTCGTTAGATTTAGATTTATGTGTTTAATACGTTAATCTCCATTATGGTTACAGTTCTATTAAACACCCTAATAGGCTATCTAACTGATTTGGGTAGAATTCATTGACAGAGGATTACCACAGATAATTGACCACTACTCTAACCATGTTCTTGACAGAGGAAAATTCCTTGCGTCAGTGGTGCATGGTATGCCAGAAAAGGTAAGGGTAATAAAATGTTTAAAGAAAACATTTTAACCTTCTAACTCACTGGCTCCCAATACAAAACATGTAATTTCATATCTTGCAAGAGGGGAAAAAAATTACTGAATGGTGGTAGCTTTAAAGTCCCAGTGACGTACAAAAAGCCAGAGCCCCACACCCAGAAGGCCACTCATGCTCTTTCCTTTTTCCCTTGTGCCTTTTAGGATCTAGTTATGTGCTTAAGACTTTCTCTATGGTTGCCAAGTGTCCCTACCAAATATATGTTCTCTAAGAGGTAACATTTCAATTAAAAGCAATGTTATTTACAATGTTGTGCTTTGAGTGATTTAGAGATGTTGTGGAATGTTAACTTAGCATGTGTTACATTCCTTTATGCTGTGGAATATGTGTTAAATGATACAAAGATGTGTTGCATTCTTTTATGCTACATGTATTTAACAGCTGTAAAGCTGTTGCTTTGCTAGTCTAAAGCAACTGAACGGCCAATAGCTAAGCAGAAGAGAGAAATAAGTGGGGCTACCAGGCAGAGAGAATAAATAAGAAAGGGGGAAAAGGAAACCAGGGGTCAGCCACCCCATCACACAGCCAACCAAGGAGTCAGAAGTTAAGAAAGGTATATAGAACAGAGAAAGGCAAAAGCCCAGAGGCAAAAGGTAAATGAGATAATTTAAAAAGAAAGCCAAGCTAAGGCCAGGCATTCATAAGAAAGAAAAGTCTCTGTGTGTTTACTTGGAAGCTGGGTAGCAGTCCCCAAAGAACAAAGAACAAAAATAGCCAACTACATAGAGATGTTTGGCCCTTGAGAATACTGATTACTCAGGAGAATTACAACATTCTAACCTGTTTCCCAACATGGATGTCAGCCAGTAACAAAAGCCTGAGTGAGAAATTCCTAACTCTTTACCTGAGCAATGTAGACTAGAATCACTGTCTTTGCCAGGTCTCAACCAAGAATGAAGCACATGCAGAGTTTTGATTTGATGAGAGCTGTGCTTTGTAAACATCCTAGAAACTGTCATGCCTCTGCAGACACTTTGGGGCTTTTCCCCCACTCTCACTGGCTCAAGCCTGTTCTCTGGAATGCAGGTTCTTCTTGATAAACTGTCTCTACTTCCATTTCTGGTCATGTTCCCTCATTTGCACTGGGACATAAGAAAACATACTTCAGTAGGTTCCTGGAAACGCTTACCCGGTCCTAGTAACAGCTACAGTGATACTGTCAGTACACACAAGCCCAAATACCAAAGGTCACATGACATGAAGTTCCTCCACACCTCATAGCTGCAGTTTTATACCAAAGCGCTTATTCGGCTCTCCCATTTCCCCAAGGCACAGGAAACAGAGAACAGGGTGGTACTTAGAAACAGTTGATGAGACTCTGAGCTCTGATCCTGCGATCTGACTGCTGTCAGTGGTAGCTACTTTCCAATAGGCTTGCTGGCCAAAGAAAATCATTGCAACCTTCTGCAAGTCCTACCCTCTACCGCTCCTCCATGTACGAGAGAACAAATAAATAAAACCATAGAAAATATTCACCAATCTGGATCCAGCTACCCCTCAGGAAGTTTCCTTCTCTGGATTATGCAGTTTTACAGATTAACGTTTTTTCACTCTTATACTAGTAGCAAATGAATTCTTATTCCATGTGATTTGAAGAGTCCTAATGGAGTACAGCATCAATAACATGGTAAAAATCAAAGTTACGGGACTCAAAGTTAACTTTTAATGTACAAATACTGTATAACTATCTAGATTAATGAGGAGTTAGTTTCTCTGTAGGCTCTAAGTTCTACAATAATAGGAGTAATTTGAGGTTTATGCTGTACCCAGATCCCTTAGAGGAAATTCTTAGAGCCAGGAAAGGGAATAGGCATGCATTGGCAGAGACTGGAGAATGAAAGCAAAGCATGCTAACAGTAAGGTGTAGACTGCTTAGTGTTTTCCCTTGTGTATATTTAGTGCATTCTATTTTATTTGTCTTGCTTTACTAATTTAGCATTTCTGAAAGAAAGAAAAAGCAACCTCCTCCCATTTTAACTTGTCTGTTAATTCCAACACAGCCATGTTATAGCTCTTCATCCTCAAGTGGTTTCTCCTCTTTTATTGACAGGTACAATATCCTAATGACAAGACTCTCTTGTACTTATCTTAATGGCTGGAGCATAATAAAACCTAAGGAACTTTTGTGACTTTAGATAATAATAAAAGTGGGGGTGAGCCTGTGCTCTAATCCTAGGTGATCACATTGTAGCATCTAACCAGCACCCTAAAAACTGATCCCAGGTTTGAATAAATCTTGTCAGTTTGGTTTTTTTTTTCTCAAGACTAAATCTTTACAGTTGTTCAAGCTTTCAGCTATTCATCAATAATGATTTTATAAATACAGATTTCCCCACCTGAGACGCTCATTACAGTAATTGTGGTGAACAGGTATCAGGCCCCAGCTACTCCCTTTGCCAAGAGAGAAATGCATTTGCAGTATCTCTGCTTTCTAGTATAACATAGTTTTAAATCCACTCAGATTTTCTTCAAACAAAACAACAATGAACATGACTAAGAACAATTTAGCTACAGATGCAATGTTTATATCCCCAACACTATGAATGAAGTGACCTTTTAAACCTATGTTGTAATGTCTTCCTAGAAAGTATCTATTGCAATGTCACTTGAACACACAATGCCTGGGATCATTCCCTTCTTATTTATGCACCTGTACTTTATGGTAGAGCTTTTCCCAAACACACTTCTCACTAATTACAGCCACCCTGAATGTAGTGTTCTATAGTTTTGGATCACACTTATACTATGAAGCCAGTCTCGTGATGGATTCATCTCATTCTGCTTAATCTTTTCCAAGACACTCTTATTAAAAAAACAAAACTTGTGTAAATAATTCCAAGTAGTGAAGCATCCATGGTCCTATTTTGAAAAATAAAAGCCAGGGAGTTTCCAGAGAGCATCTGTAGCTGTGTTCTTTCGAGACTGCTCAGCAGTCTGTGGGTTTGTTGTCTTTTTCCCTTTTCTTCCACAGCCATTGCGCAATGAATCACTGACTCTGAACCCCGAGGTACTCACAAGTCTGTCTGATTTCAGTAGTGCAAATACAGTCTCATTTTCAAATATAAATCTTGTAATCATTTCCTCAGGAAACCAAAAATAATTTTAATGACTCCAGTTTTTTTTTAAATCATGTGAAGTTTAGAAAAAATTAGAAATTTATATTTGTACTTGTAGTCAATGTGTTGGGAGAAATAACAAAAGGAAGTGTAATGACTCAAATTTAAAAACTTTCCACCCTTAACCTTTAACTTTCCTCCAGTTTTCTATGCGACCTTCCCCCTGGGCTTTCTTCTCTCGAAGTCAATTGAATTCCCATCTCTCCGCTGAGCTCTTCTTTGTCACCCACTAAAGCTCTGCCTACTCTGTATAGAAGTCCTCACTCGGCCTTCATCTTGTTATCCATTTTAGGAACCAAATCCCAAATATTTAGCTCCCTTTTTTGCTCCTTTAGTCCTGTGACCCAGTGATCTCTCAGGTTTTGGTAACTTTTACGCTATCTAATTCACCATTGTGTTACCATTCTATCACAGAAAACAAGGCAACAGCAACAGTACCACCGCTATGCCTAGGAGCTCGCGCAGCATGAAGTAGGAATTATACAGATGAAGGTTCAGGCTCACCCTATTCTTGACTCCATTCTGGGCAGGGAAAAGAACCTGTCCGTTAGGTGCTTCCCTGGTGAGGTCCTTGACTGAGTTTTAATCTGAACAAGTAAAAAATATCCTGCCTCAGGGAACTATGATTCATTGAGTATAATCTTTTCTTTTGATACCTGGCTCTAAGTAGCACTGGAAAAGAGGGATCTTTCAAAAGAAACTGTGGCCTTTTGTAAATGTGAGGTACTAAAATTTTACATAACTTTTCACATAGGAAATCCAGATTTCATTACCCAGTTTGGGACTGAGTTTGTATCCTATGACCCGAAGATCTGTAAGCAGTGTCTGGTCAAACACTTGACGTTGATTGTCATATCATCTAGAAATCCTTGTTATAACCCAACTACTGAATTCAATCTCCATCCAATGATATGAATCTAATCCCCTTACAGTTATGCCCTGTTACCCCTAAGACTTTGGCACACACATTGCTGAACATCTTTCCCTCTGGCTTCCCTCCCAGATGGATCAATTGCTGCATCTTCTATGGTTATTGATCTCTGCTCCTAGCTTCCCACCAAGTGTTTTCAAGTCCAACACCTCTGCCTTGGAACACTCTGAACCATCTAATGAAATACAATTCATCACTTCCATTTCATTGGTGGAATTTAAAACTCAGAGGAATTACACTACAGGATATAGTCCAAGTCACATGGCTCCATAACAGCAGGTTGGAAGTCATACCTGGTCCTCCTACTGCCAACCTCAGACTGTCTCCACCCCTTTACCATCCTAAGAGACATGACTCCATTCTATAAATCTCCCTACCCATGGCTATGTGTTGTTGTTCTTCCTAAATCTTTATGACCATCATACAAATGTCAGGCTCTAAGTTAACCTTTTACTTTTTTAGGAAATGAAACCCATCCAAGTATGAGTTAATATACATAATCTTAGTCAATGCTACCTGCCAACATTTATTCTTTAAATCACTGAGCTCAGGCCATTCTAGTCAACAGTGCTTTGCTAATAATTACACCTACTCCAATGGTCAGAGCCCCGTTCAAATCCCACTATGAAAAACCTTCAATAGCTTCACATATCCAAACCAAGCCCATCTTCATGTGAATTTAAATCCTGTCCGTATTAGCATTTGACCCTGACTATGATCTTAGTTTCTTTTGAATCCACTGAGGTGACAACAATTCCCCTCCTCTAGCTTATCGGAAAGACTTAAATGTTCTTATTGATTCCATCTGCTTTGTTTTACTGAAGTACACTACAGAGAACAATTCCAGTCATAAGTTTTGCAAAGCATAATGAATAGGATAATATCTCCTATTTGTTCTTCTTCTGAAAGATAAGCTATATTTACTTTAAACAAAAAATAAATGTTTCAAACAAGGCTATGGTGTATAAGTATAAAATATTATTCAAGTTGAGCAGAAAACAAGGGAAACTTCTGTCCTAAAAAAGGAATGATGTGGTTGAATTGTGTCTGATTTCTACGAAGAAATGCACAAGCCCCAACCTATTATCACAGAGATAAACACTTCAACATGGCTGAGTCCAGACTGCTGTAGGTCTCCATCTTCTACCTGTAGACTGGGCAAGGTTTCCCAAGAGGCCTCCTGCTTGGGGCAATGAAACAACTAGAGCTGAGCTGTGCTGTGACGCAGCTCCCATTTGCACCCTTCAGATGAAATGGAAGTGGCTTTGCAAAATGTGTGCATAAAATATGTGACTCCTTCTAATTCCCTGTTGATTGTTTTGACGTTACTTATTCACGATAACATCCACCAAGAGCCTCAATGCAGACAGGTTGCAGTGTATACTTAAATCATATCCTAACATTGGCCTGAGGGGAAAAATAACTATATTTCTATCCCACAACAAGTTTGGCAAGGCTAGGCTGTCGTCTAGAAGATTCTGAGTTAAGCTTCATATACATAGAACAACCACAACAAAATCAAAGAACATAAGAACCCAGGAAGGACTTTAAATGCACACCCCTAAGCACAATAAAACTCTATCAAAAATACACGCCACCACTGACCTGTTTATTGGAAGTCAATTACTCATCCTTCCCCAGGATCTTAAATTTTACAACATTTTGTTATTTACCCTGAACTTAGTCATAAAATTTAACTATTTTTCACATGGCAATTTTTCCCTAAAAATCACAACTAATAATCTTGCTAAAATCCTGCAATGATTTAATCTCTGTTCTATTCTGCATTTACATTTGGGATGTCCACTAGATGTGACTGAATCAAATTATATGTCCTCTCTAAAAACGCTATTAGTTTTTGGAAAAACAAAGCCAATAAATCTCACCCTGTCATTCTGAGGAGCATGATCTTTAAAGAGAAATTTAAAATGCCAGAACCAACTACTGGCAGTGAGATACTTTTCCCTTTCCTAAATGCCTAAAGATTAAAGGAAAAGATTTTGCTTAGAGAATATATATTCACTTGCAGTTTAGGGCGATGTTTACCAAATATCATAAATACTTAATAGCAACTGTTCCTAGTGCTTCTAGCAAAAGGCAGTAAAAGGAAACATAAACCTCTCCAGCAAGAGCCAGGAATTCAACTCCAAATTTCATTCCTCGCCTTCCCCGCCAGACCCCGCTCAGGAGAGCCCAGAGTCTAACAGTCACCAGGGAAGACTCTGCTGAATCCCAAACAGAAATATTATGTGCTCCAGGGAAACTATCAATCATTGAAATGGGAAGAACAACTGCCATCAAATCTTCAGCCGCTTGATCAAACTGCCTGACTAATCCATAAGCAGGCTTGGAGGAGGCAGTCATCACGCATTCCAATCAAATTTTTTATTTGACATTTCTCCTATAAAGCCTGGAGAAACTCTCAAGGTGTAAGATGGTTAACTCCCACGCTGAAAGGATAGAGATGTTGGACAGAGTTTGTGAAAATCTTAAACTAGAAATCGCCTTCCCAGGATCGGGAACCACATGTGAAAGACAGTGTTAAATCTCGTGGACAGAGAAGTCTGGATCTTTAGAATTACTTCATGTTGGCAGCAACAAACAAAGTTCACTCTCCTTTCTCTAAACACTGCATGTAATGCTATTGACCTTCCAGACCTCAGAGGTGTACTCACAGAATTGATGATCCCTTTAAGAGCTTGAAATCCACCTTTAACAGGGAAAACTTGGTCCTTGGAGTCAGCAATTCTTTCCAACTTTAGAAAGAAAAGGAAATCTTAAGAGGTAGTTGAGACACACAAGTCTTTACAAATTCACATGGAAAACTACTTGGGTCAAATTCTCCAGAAAAATTACTGGCTATGTATCACTCACTCTGTGATATTTTATAATTGTTTTAATGGTCAATGTATATATATATATATATATATATATATATATATATATGTGTGTGTGTGTGTGTGTGTGTGTGTGTGTGTGTGTGTGTGTATGTATATATACGTGTATATATATACACACACACACACACACACACACAAACATACACACAAGATGGTGATATGTAACTATAAAATATAATTAAAATTCAAAGCCAGGAACTGATGGTGAAGAGACCAATTTCCCTCCAAAGATACTAACATGAAATGAACTAAGGTTAATGGCTACATAATCAAAGCAACATAGAGGTGCTCTAATTGCTGTTAATGGCAAGAGATTCTGGAATTTTAGTCATTACACAAAAAATTTAAGTGTAAAGTGATATAAATTTAAATAAAAGGTAGATTTATATGAAAAATAACCTTAAAGATTTCTAAGTAGGCTCTTCAAATTCCTGCAAATACTAATTCTATCTACAGCAATCATCATAGTCTTGCCAATTAAGATAAAGGGACATTTACATAGCATTAATCTAAACATTTATCTTCTTTTAAGACCCATACCAAATAAATATTCAAGAAATTTTTTGAGTTTTATTCTCCATAATAAAACCTATAAACATTCTGACATTTTAGGAGCTCAAACCTATCTCATTTTACGCAAAATCTTTGCAAGTCACAACAGAAAAGTTCTTTTAGCTATCTTTAAAGCAAGTTAGTGAGCTACAGTTTACAAACAGATCTGGTGTAACTCACCTGAGCTTGCTCAAAGTCAAGGACCCCAACACAATAAACACTAGCGCCAAGTGACCTGGACTTCTTTGCCTATGAAGAAGCAAATATAGGAGAGGGAAGAAGGGAAGGAGAGACAGAGGGAGGGATGGAGGGTACAAGGGATGGAGGAGAGAGATATTCAAATAAGTTATATGTTGTGGGATAATGCTCCTGTACACTGCAAAGATTTGTCACTTATATTGGTTTAATAAAAAGCTGATTGACCAGTAGCCAGAAAAGAAGTGTAGGCAGGGTGATCAGACTAGGAGAATTCTGGGAAGAAAAAAGGCAGAGACTCAGTCATCATTTAGAAGCAGAGGAAACAAGATGAGAGTGCCTTACTGAGAAAAGATACCAAGCCACATGGCTAGACATAGATAAGAATTGTGGGTTAATTTAAGTTGTAAGAGCTAGTTAATAATAAGCCTGAGCTAATAGGCCAAACAGTTTATAATTAATATAAGCCTCTGTGTATTTCTTGGGGACTGAACAGCTGTGGGACTGGGCGGAACAAAAAAAATCCATCTATGCTATATGTGCACACACAGCTAAGTGCAACAGTGGGTATAGACAGCTGCTCCTGCTCAGCACTCACCTCGTTCTCTGCATATGATGGTACCAAGCCATCCAGCTTACCGTCTGTCAAGGCAATTATGATACTGGAGGTTTTCAAGCCTCCTGCATTTTGAATTTGTTCATTTGCCTGAAAATAAAAAGTAATTATACAACTAACCATTTAATTTTAACTTTTTTTTCCTTTTTTTCCTTTTTATTTTCTTTTAAGATAGAGTTTCTCTATATAGCTCTGGCTGTCCTGGAACTCCCTCTGTTGACCAGGCTGGCCTTAAACTATCTGCCTCCTCTGCCTCCCAAGTGGGGAGATTAAAGGTGTGCACCACCACCACTCAGCATAATTCTAACTTTTAGCCAGCATGGGCTATAGAGCTGAATTTGTATGTCTGACAAAATAAAGATATTAAGAATGACAAAATAGAGGCTGGAGAGATGGCTCAGAGGTTAAGAGCACCGCCTGCTCTTCCAAAGGTCCTGAGTTCAACTCCCAGCAACCACATGGTGGCTCACAACCATCTGTAATGAGATCTTGTGCCCTCTTCTGGCCTGCAGGCAGAGCACTGAGAATACTGTATACATAATAAATAAATATTAATTAAAAGAGAATGACAAAATAATACATACACATTTATTTATATGTACCAGTTGATTAAATCAGATATTTATGTTAGCATTTTTATTTGAAATATGTAGATATTTATGTAACAGGTATATAGATATAGATAAAATATATATCACTGGATTTCTGTGATACAGATTTTTATACTTATGACTGATTAATCTGAATATAATCCCAGAGGAAGGCAGAAAGTTTGTTAAGAAGACAAAATACATACAAACTTTACTTATCAACACTCACAATAAGTGATGTTTTTGTTTTTTACTAGTCTCATGTCTAGGATGACTAAACCATCGGAAAAGTAGACATAAATATGTAAAGGAATTTTAATTATATAATAAAAAGCCACTCTCTCCAATAGTTACAAATATAAAATAACTTACAAGCTTTAGTCCTTCATGGATATATGTCTCTCCAACTGGCTTAACATCTTTTAAATCCTTCAGTCCTTTACTAATCTTGTATCTGAAAAAGGAAAAAGGAAATTGAGCAAAGACCATAATGAAGACTTCAGTTGAAGTCCCCTCCAGTACGAAAAAAGGAACAGATGTGAGCTTCAAGGGCAGACTGCTTCTCATACTTTCAGTTATGTTAAGGGGCACGTTCTGGATTTTAAACACGCAATGGTAGACACCAAATATGTAATAGAATCAAAGCAAATCATATACATTATGAGCCATGCACAGATACCTTTGATCACACTTGCTTCATCAAGTGCTAAGGAATTCAGTGTGCTCCTCTCATACTAACAAATGCACAAAGAAATATTTCAGCCTCTCGGAAAAGCTTCTGGATGCTCTCAGCCCACCTCCCTGAAAGGGAGCATTGCCTTCCTGCCTTACAGATTCTTACAGACTCCAAAGACCCTTGCACACAGAAAGCAGCATTTCCTGCTTCGGTCTCACCAAGTCTTAAGTCCCCGGACTTGATTCTTGGAGGACCTAGTCACCCTTCGTATTCCAGCATATTCTCTAGGATATAGTTGAGACGTACTACAAATTTGGTGAATGAATGAAGGGGTGAATGGATGAATGGGAAATGGATGGATGGATGGGAGAACAAATGAATGGGTGAAGATGGATGCTAAAAAGAAATCCCACACTAGCTCACAATTGAGTATAATAATGAGTTATTTGTTGAGGGATAGACTCACAGATCACAGTCCTCTGCACGAACGGGGAGCAGGAACAGAATCCAGCAGCCAGAAGAGAGAGGTAAGCGCACTTTACATCAGCATTTATAGTATGAGAGGCCATGCCCAACTGGGCAGGTAACTTAAAAGCTCCTGGCTGAGGATTTCCTACAGGAAATGGAAGAATAGATGGGTGGGAATATGGACGGGTGGGAGAAAGGATGGGTGGGTATATAAATGGCTGGATGGACAAGAGGGCAATGAATTCTTGTTACAGAAAAAGTGGATAAGAAAGACAAAAAGCAAAGAAGTGTCTTTTTCTCCTTTTCTCCTCCCCCTCTTATTCTTAAGACATGGTCTCACTATGTATCCCTGAAAGACCTAGATTTTACTGTGTAGAACGTGCTAGACTCAAACTCTCAGAGACCCACCTCCTTCTGCCTCTAGAGTGCTGGGATTAAAGGCGTGCATCACCACGTCTAGCAGAGTCTTTCTCATCATCCCTGATTTATTGTACCAGTGGAAATGTCTAATTGGAGTATGTCTACAATGTTACTAAAAACCATTTCATTACAAATGAGTAAAAGAAGACCCAAATTTTAGGTTTGTAAGTATATGTATCAAAATTCCTTTAAAAACAAAACAAAGAAAACTAAGAATCCTGAGATAAAATAATTGTTATATAAACAGTCCAAAATCTATTCAGTTTTTGAAGGTTTTGTTTTGTTTTGCGTTTGGTGAGTTTGTTATGCAATCTGGGTTTTGGTCTTGAACTTAGTACCCTTCTGCCTTAACTTCCTGGGTACTGGAATCACAAGTGTGTGTCAACCACACCTGTTTGAAGTGTTTAAGGTTCAGAAAAGAGCTTCATAAAGTATTAATTCTTAGTTTTCAATAAAAGCAAAAAAACATCTTTTTAAATGTAAATCTGGAACTAGCCACAGAATTAACTTCCTTTAAAAAAACAATGAATGTTTGCACCACTGCTGATGACAAGCAAAGGAGTTGAATCATAAAATACCATCCCAGCACTCAGGAGGCAGAGACAGGCAGATCTCTGTGAGTTCAAGGCCAGCCTGATCTACAGAGCGAGTTCCAAGACAGGCTCCAAAGCTACACAGAGAAACCCTGTCTCAAAAAACAAAAAACAAAAAATATCATCCAATATCAAAGAGCATTTTAGAGTTTTAAAAATAATTTAATGTGCATATTATATGTCTGTGCTTATTGTGTAACATGTGGTTATAACTCATAAAATTAATATGAAATATATTAGCCATTTCAATAAGCCATGCACCATGTTTCATACATTTTAAACATTAACTTATTGATCATATTTTAATAGCATTATGATTTTTTTCATAAATTTCCAATCTTCATGAATCTTCTAGAAAACACAGCACAAGTTTCAAGGCATAAATAAACCTAACTACAGTTTCTGTTTCAGTAGATTCTTCCAAAAGAGGCCACGTGCCACGTGTCTCTCTTAATGCTTGGTTAAAAATGTACCTACTCTTAGCCTTTCCCTTCGCTCTTAGCTTATATTCATATCTAGATTCAAATTTTACTATGATAAGACATAGCTTCTTGTAGCATTTTTCTTCCCTAATTAATTTAATTGAAGCTTTTCACTTCTCCATGAGAATAGAGATTTGCAATAAATGCTTATGTTTCCTATGACTGATGTAATCTCCTGCTCTGAGCCTGCTACTTGCTATAATGCCTCTTGCAAAATAAAGGCTCAACAAAACTTTCAATCTTCCATAGGAAATAATCATAGTTCCACAGATGACAGAGCAAAAACCATAATGTATAAGTTTGTCTTGTGTAAATATTTATGCTTGAGATCTATGGAAACAACTAGAAACTGCTGATAAATAGCAAATACTTGGTGTTTCCTCGAAATGAGTGGCGGCGTGTCCTCAAGCTTGAATGTTTGCTGTCAAAAAGGAGAGAGACAACTGATGTGCGAGCTTACACAGACAGAATCTGTGTGGTAAAAATAGCCCTCCCATTGGCTCAGACCCACTCACCACTGTATGTGAGAGCCAGAAACATGAGCAAGGCAAAGTAGAAGGAACCCACTAGTGTGCCATTCAGACTTTCCCAGTTGCTGCTAGCTCACGTAGGGTGACAGAGGACACATCATGGTTTCGTAGTCCTAAATGTGCCTACCACATGAACGCTCCTCCGAAATACACAGTGGTCCGTCACTTTGGTGTCACAAAGAGATAGAGGGAGAGTGTTCCTTTCCCAGAGCCAGTGACATGGGCATGCATGAGACAGGTGTGGGCCACCTATGACAGTAAGTATCGAAGCTGGCGGGCTCTTAGTGTCAGGTTAGGGAAACTGGACCCCAGACCAAGACAGGGCAGATCAAGGGGTCTCCATCGGGTAAAAGTTCTAAGTTTCTCAATCAACAAATGAGAAGTGAGTGATGCTTTAATTAAGGACAGAATTCTTACATCACACTCATGGTGCTGTACAGAGAACTCTAAAGGAGGGTGGGTAGAAATGAGAAGAAAAGGAAGGGTGAGAAACAGTGGGTCTGCTAAGGGAGGCTCCAATTCAGGTCATCATGAAGGCGGGTTTCTCTGAGCTTGACTTTGGTGCTGTGCCTTTGACGACAAGGAAGGGTAATATTGAAACCACATCAGTGTTTGTTTGAAGCTGTTGCCAAGGATACTGCTATCATGTAACACCCCCAGGAGGCCCTACAGTTGAGGGGCTGTAGTCACCTTTCAATACTTGCTAAGAAGCACTTCCTCCTTTCTGCTTTTACAACTATGTCAGCTTTTTTTTTAATTCCAAAGGTCTATTCTACTTTTTTCTTTTTTCGTTTATTGAAAATAGATTAATTATATATATTAATTATATATATATTATATTATATATATTAACTATATATATATATATATATATCTTGATTAGAGTTTCTCCTCCCTCTACTCTTCCTAGTTCCTCCCCACCTCCTCTCTCCTTGGGATCCACTCCCTTTCTCCCTCTCATTGGAAAAGCTCTCATTTAGAAACTCCTATGTCCAACTTTTTATCTTGCCCCCAACTGCCAAGAAGCCCACAGAAAAGTTCCCATAACTAGAAACGTTTTAAATCTTCTTTTCTAGGATCTTACCTACTTTTTCATATTTTATTAATGTTGTTATGTCTAAGAAGCCTTGAGTATGTTTTGGAAGAAGGTAGAATTAAAACACATAAAACTGTTTATTAAGCATCTTTTTTTTTTAATTGGGAGCTAGGAAACAAAACCTCATATTAACTAGAGAAAGACAGAGAGAAAAGACAAACAGGAGAGGAAGGGAGGGGGACAGAGGGAGAAACTAGGCACTGATTCTTGTATGAAGCATTGAGGCCAAGCAGTGTCATTCAAATGCCTCTGCTGAGGAGAAAGGAAAGGGGGTAGGGGAGATGAAGGGGATGGGGGATGGGGACAGGAGAGGGTACCTCAGCATATTATATTAAGAACCTCTTGCCAGGCGGTGGTGGCGCACACCTTTAATCCCAGCACTCAGGAGGCAGAGGCAGGTGGATCTCTGAGTTCGAGGCCAGCCTGGTCTACAAGAGCTAGTTCCAGGACAGGCTCTTAAGATGCAGAGAAACCCTGTCTCGAAAAACCAAAAAAAAAAAAAAAAAAAAAAACCTCTTGCCTTACCTAACTGAAAACCGCCTGTGTTCTGGGAGTACTCCTTCCCCTATGCAGTTTACCTGTCAGTTCTCCTGAAGGGGTCTCAACTAAACAGGAGAATCTTTTAATCCATAGCTAGAGTTTCTGAAATGTCATGGACCAAGATGGCCACAGGCTGATAAGAACATAAATTAATTTCAAAACAAACCTTGTTTCCTCATCTACAAAACATTTGCTTCCTGGAGCCATTATGAGATTCAATGGTACAGAACAAGTGAGCAACAGTCCAACCACAGCTCCTGTTTTTATCTGTGTAATTAGTTAAGCTAGTTCACTCTCCTGCTGATTCCAAGAAGAGCTCACACAACAAAGGGTCAAAAGAGGAAACAGACAAAAGAGGAAGCAGAGACAAAAGAGGAAGTTAAAAAAAAATGAGAACACTTACATCAAAGCTTTGCCAAGGAAAAGGTACCAGTTAAGAACTATGACTAATTCACAGGTACAAAAAAGCAAATTCAACCAGCTACAGATTAGATTATGTCTTTAACTCGTTTTGAGACACAGTATTGTATCCCAACCTGACATCAAACTCATGATCTTCCTGCCTTAGCCTCCAGGTGCATTAGATCAGTGTCCACCAACATGACCAGGTCTAAAAACCCATCTTTTCAGGGCAGGTACAGGCTTTTGTTCTTGTCATTAGGCCCTAGACAACTGTAGCTCACGTAGCAATCATTTGCATGGGGCATATATGTGTTAGATACAGTAAGTAATCTACAGACGGTTGAAAGCATCCAAGAGGATGAGTATAGGTTGCATGCAAATACTACAGTTTGATTCAAATGATTTGAGCATGTGTGGGTTTTGGTACATGACAATGGGACCACAAACGGTCGCTCCAGAGACACTGGGGGCAATTTGTTCTGGAAAGCTATAAAGTAGGATGGTCAGGGCTTGGAGTCAATCAGAGATGAATAGGAACCCTGGCTCTGTGAGTGGAACACTGTTACCCATACATAGTTACTCAACTTTCCTGAATCCAGTTTCTATACCAATGAAATATAAATAGCAATGTCTGTCTTGATTTTCAGTTTCATTAACTCTAGAGATGGTTTTAAGCACAGATATGGCATCATTCAGCAGCACTGAGCGTTCAGAACATCGCAAGGGCTTAGACATCGCGTCATTAACCAGAGAGATGAGGAAGGAGTAGTGTCTGAAGCAGAAGTGTTCACACTTCTCCTTTAGACTCTTCTAGAAAACCTACAAATAGGGACACAGCTGGCAGGTCCTAGAGCCAGCCTGTGTGGCCTCAAAGCCTGTGAACCTGAGATGGTTGTCTAATATATGTAGCCTTCAGCTGCCTTAGATAAGATTTAAGGCAATAGTGAAAAGATCGCCCCAGGGCTATGTGAAAACCAAATGAGTCTACACATGTACATGCCAAGGACTTGTTCCATGTGTGTTGAGAGTTACTATTCTTTTGTCCTAAGGTTTCTGTCAGGAACAGAGCAAGGTCATCTGTTGTCAGCCCTTAGTTCTTTCATCATTGATGGCTGAACCAAACAACAAACACCACAATAGCTCTTGTGTGGACTGCTCTTACACCTTACAGCAAGTCAGGTACTCTCCTGTCTGTGTCTCACTGTATGAAAACAAGTTAAAAAAAAAAAACCAAAAACCAGTGACATAGTGAAGCTGGTTTATAATTAAAGGAGCTATGCATGTGGAGCATTCAGAGTGATGTAAATATGTTCACAATCACTGACTGCTAGTATTTATTCTGTGTACTTTTGCTGCTGTATCCATAGTAGAGAACCTACGTCTGTATGACCAGTCCAGTTCATCACAGCTTGCATTCCTCCCTTAATACCCTCTCTCGCCTTTTACTAGTTCCTTGGAGCAAACAAAGAAGAACTTGTAAACTCTGTGTAAGTCTAAGAAATACGATTAGTATGCGCGATGTGTTCCATGCTCTCTCAGACAGTAAATAGAAATAATTTCAAAATGGACAAATGTGAAAACACCTTATGAAGTTGCAATGGTCTCTAGCAAATATAACTACTCTACATCTTCACTTGTACTAGCCACATTATTCATGCATAAGTCCTTGGGAGCTTGGGTTTAACAGCACTATCCAAACTCAAGAAGGAAAAGGAAAATGGGCCTGCCTATGATAACCCAAGGAAAGAAAGAAAGAGTGTAGCCATAAAGCAGCAAAAGGAAAATGTGCTGCTGTTATGAAATATATCACTCTACACAAAGACAAAGGTAAGCAAGAGAAGGGTTAACATCTAATAAAAAAAAACAAAAGCCATATGCAGAGGTGTTACTAGTCAGAGAGGTCCCAGAGGCACCAAAAGAGGGCAAGTTATTGCTATTGCCCTTGGTTGCTCACCAACGCTAGATGGTAAAACGCTATGGCTGAAGACACCATTCATTTGGATGCTTGAGATAGAGAAGCCAACCTGGAACTAAGCAGTAAACTCTCCTGCACACCGGTTTACATGATGGCATGAGGTGCTGTGCATGCTGCAGGGGAAAAAACCATCAATGGTCTTACCCAGTATTGGATCCTACATGCATATTAACAGCCTCCAATACAACAAAATGTGTCCACTGGAGCAAGAGTGGCGTGATTGTTATGGATTAATAAACTTCTACCTGGTTGGCTATAAACAGAGATTGCTCTTTCATTCTCGGCTTCCCAGATCCTAATAATCACACAGAAACTCTATTAATTGCATTGTTTGGCCAATGACTCAGGTATATTTCTACCTAGCTCTTAGAGCTTAAATTAACCCATTTCTATTAATCTGTGTATTGCCACAAGGCCGTGACTTACTGAATAAAGTTATGTTCTGACGTCTTTCTCCTTTGGCAGCTCCTTGACTCTGCCTACTATCTCTCTCTCTCTCTCTCTCTCTCTCTCTCTCCTCTCTCTCTCTCTCTCTCTTTGTGTGTGTGTGTGTGTGTGTATGTGTGTGTGTCTGTGTCTGTCTGTCTGTCTCTCTCTCTGTGTGTGTGTGTGTATGTATGTGTGTGTCTGTGTCTGTCTGTCTGTCTCTGTGTGTGTGTGTCTCTCTCTCTCTCTCTCTCTCTCTCTCTCTCTCTCTCTCTCTCTCTCTCTCTCTGTTCTGATTTCACACCTGCTTTACTCTGCTAAGCCATTGCCATCAACCAATAAAAGCAACACACATCCAGAAGGACATCCCACATCAGTTGGCTATGAGGCCTACTGCATAGGATTTTATGTTCGTCACTGTAAGCTTTCTCTTATGACTGGAGACATAAGAGGTACTAGGAGAACCAACTGTTGTTTTGCTGAATGGTCATGATGCCAAAGTACATTCTAAATATTCATGCATATATCTATAGAACTGATCTCAACTTTGGTCAGATATTCTGTTGCCAGTGGATAGTGGTCGATGCAGAGACTCATACATAACTAGTCAGAGTGCCAAGTATAAATAATACCGATGATGAACCTAGAAAAGATTATATTGAGTGAGGTAACCTAGTCTCAAAAACACAAATGCTTCATTTCCTCCCTCATCTGCAGTTCCTAGTTCCAAATCTCCCTAAGTCAGTACAAAACATGGAGTAAATGCATCAACCAGGAAAGTATAAGGAGACAGCTGGGTGGCTCTAGAGGGGGTAACGGGATACAGGTGACATGAAGGAGAAAACAGAATACCCAGGTGACGGGAGGTCGACACAGAAGGAGAAGGGAAGGCAAAGGACAAATAGCAGCAATGTTGTTTCACCTTGAGGAATTATCGCATCTTATATTTATCTAAAATCATATACAATATAGAAATGTATGTGTATATATGTGTATATAATCTGAAAGGAAGTTGGGTTGATGATACTCCTCTCAAGAACCATAGACTAGCAGAAACACCAGGAACAGGCACCAGAAACCTCCTTTTGGGATTCCCAAACAATGCAGATTATAGATGCAGCCCTTGGTTGCCTTTTGGGGGTTATATCTGTTGATCAAGACCCATGTGCTTGGGACACAGGAGCTTGAAATAACATGAAAGTGCCTTTCCTGCAGTCTATCTTTCACGTTTTGGAAGCTGACTCAGGAAAGAAGCAATTTAGGAGTTCCACCGAGCTGTGATACCTCTGAGCCACACAATTACCCTCATGGCAACATATAACAGTGAAATAAGTGGTCCTCACATGCTGAATGCAACCAACAGCTGTTTAACTGGACTGAGGCCCATTCAGCAGGAGGGAAATCTTGCCTAGTAATGGGACTCCAGCAATCTTCCAGAAACCAGTAAGGAAAAAGCCCTTAGAAAAGAATCTACTGCCAGCACTTTGCTAGACCAGCATAATACCTAAGTACATTCTAAAGCTTATCTCTATACCCATAGAAAAGTGTAGCTTTCACCCCTCATCAAAGAAACTGCTCCTCACAGAAAACGGAGACCATGACAGGAAACCACAAAAAGACACAATGCAAAGATCAGCAGATCCTGGAGAGCTGAACCCCAATAGTCACATCTCAATCACAGCTCCTGCATGCATGGCTTCGGAAATGTTGAGAAAAAGGGGGTGGAAGAGTCATAATATAAAGAAGGAGGCTGTGAAACTGGTTCTCCTGGGAATGGCTGCATAAACAAGACTGGAATGGTAGCAATAACAATGAACACGTTAATGCGGAAGCAGGAAATTTTTTGTGATATTTCACCCTTAAATGAAGAACTACAGGCAATTAATGACTACTGGGAGAAGGAGAATTAGCATCTCCCAAGGCTGATGTCCAGTTAAGGGTGGTCAGCCTTGAAACTATCTACACACAAATGACAACGATAGACTAAGCCGGAAATATATATATATATATATATATATATATATATATATATATATATGTGCTATGTACATGTAAAAAGAATCAAAGAAAAAGAGTTTATCAACTTGAAAGGAGGGCATAGCTGGCAGGGTAGAGAGGGAGGAACTGAGAGGTGAAGAATCACTGTTGCCTACGCCTTGCTTAGGATGCTTTTTGTGAATCACTCAAAAATTAAAAGAAGAAATGACAGCAAAGTGTCAGATTTGAGGGCTGAGAGACAGCTCAGTCTTATATTGTGCTGGCCATGCATACATGAGGATCATAATCCTGTTCCCACACTCATCTAACAAGCTAACCCATGAGTAGGCAGAGACAGGAAGATGCCTGGGGCTGGAGGACCAGCCATCCTAGCCCAAATGGTGAGAACCAGATCCTAGTGAGAACCTTTGTCTCTATAAAGGAAGGCAAATGACCATTTTGAGGAACAGCACTGGAGGTTGTCCTCCGTCCTCCATACATGTGCATCCTCATGTACATGCAAGACGTGCCAGATATGTCAATACCATCTCTGTTCCCAACCCTTAAGAATAGCCCAGTCCCAGTTCTTAGAAATATTCATTATGATTCTTCGGTGCACCTGCCAGACTTTTGATTCAGTTTTCTGAGTCATTCCTTCTTGTTCATAAGAAATAGTTCACTATTAAATTCCTTCATATCCATGGAAAGTCAAAGGTCCAAAACTTGTTTACATCTAATCCACGGTAAAAATTTGTGATTCCCTGTATGTCAACTGATGATCCACTCTGCCGGACAAAGGTTGCAAGCACAAAACTTTTTCACAAGAGGATCCTAACTGCTTTAGATTACACATAGGGTGAAGCGCAAGCCCAGGGCTCTTGTGAGTGCTGCTGTTTACCTGAGAGCATGAGCAGCACATCCTTTAGATCCTTGTAAGTCTTACTGTTTAGAGGAAATCATCTATAAGACCCTCATCTCAAATCTTGCAGAAACCTTGACACCAAGACTTTGCTTTGCATGCCCTGATTTGAACTCAGATGCCACACTTAGCAGGCAGCTCTTTAGGTCTGATGACTGACCCAAGGCCTTGAACTAGGCAAGCAAGCACTTTGTCGAGAGACGCTGTGGGTGGAAGGGAGTTCTATTTTTAAACCTCCCAACCCCAACTATGGACACTTTTACTCAACACTGCTTGAAATCATAGAAGTAGCTCCTTCAACATGGCTCCATCCTGCTCTCATCGCCAGGTAGCCGAGAGAAGTCACCTGATGTCTCCAGTAAGCTTGCTGCAAACCTCTTAACAACACCCAGGCTTGAGCGCTGTTTACACAGACTTTTGTTTTCAACGTCCTACCGAACTTTCCACAACCACTCGCCAGGTCAACCTCTGCTTCTGCTTCCAGCAATGACATGCATGTGTGCTGTCCTTCCCCGCCCTGGCTGTCAGTCTTCCTTCCCAAGAACTTTCATCTCCTACTCCTGTCACCTTTCCCTGGTTTGTTTTCTAATGCTGCATTTAAAACTACCCCCCAAATCAGTAACGTCAAGATACTATCACTTCTCACCATGCTCACGTGTGGCCACTGAGGAAGCTAAGTAGTAGGGTTGAGATAGCCTAGCTCACAGGGTTGGCAAAGAGGAACTAATGGTGATACTGGCCCTGAGCTCAGCTGGGCCTGGGCCTGGTTCTACTCCTCATGGGTAGGCTGGGCTTCGCTCCAGCACAGCAGTCTCTGGGTCATCACAGTTTTACACAATGAATGTTTCCCAAGAAAGGGGAAGCTTCAATGACTTGTTAGGTCCTGGGCCTGAAACTGGAGCTGACAGCATTTCATACTCATGTCAGCTGAAGGCAATGGTCAGCCAGGCCCAGGCCCTACGTAGATTTTAAAAAATCCATGTGAACATGTGGGTGTGTTACAATCTATCATCTTAGGATATGGCAGGCTGTCACTATTGCTTACTTAGAATATCATTCTAAGGCCTACATTTGTGGTACACAATCTAGACCAATAAATCCGGAGGCGTGGTTTTGGATCTGAAAACCTCAGCTCACCAAGTTCCCTGTTACTCTGTTTTAATAAAAGTTTTCTCCGGCTGGGCGGCGGTGGCGCACGCCTTTAATCCCAGCACTCGGGAGGCAGAGGCAGGCGGATCTCTGTGAGTTCGAGACCAGCCTGGTCTACAAGAGCTAGTTCCAGGACAGGCTCCAAAGCCACAGAGAAGCCCTGTCTCGAAAAACCAAAAAAAAAAAAAAAAAAAAAAAGTTTTCTCTGATTTAGTCTGCATTTTCTAGTTCTCTGGCCTTGAAGTTCATCCCGGCTACATTTTATCATATTATCACTTCTTTTCTTCACTCACTCCCCTACCCATTTGACCACTTTTGTGTTTTTAGGTTTGTCTCCAGGCATAAATTAAAGTGTACTTAATTCCCTACGACAAGTTTATAAAGCAAAGTAGCTATTAGTATATCCATCCTCAGAACCCAGCAACTGCCATGACCAGATCCACACAAAGGGCAAATATGTGGCCAAAGCAGACTTTTCTAAACACATTTCCCCAGTAGAATTTAAAAGAGAAAACCAAGAAGCCAAGTATGGTCACTTTATTTCCCCAGTTCACTGGTCTGTAAGAGCAGGGTAGTGCCAAAGATGACGCTGCCTTCAGACTATGACAGATTCAGATTCATTTGAGAGTTACACAAGTGAAACCCAGGCCAGCCTCGGTCAGCACAGTGCAGCACTGAAGTGCTCATGCTTGGTGGCATGCCAGGGTGAGTCTGCCTGCTGGCCTCAGCTTCTGTGAGCAGGACCACTTGAAATCTTTGACCTTCAGTTAGTAACCTGGCACAAAATGAAACGGGGATGACCTTCAACTCCAGGTCCACCTGAGCCCCCTTCCTCACTAACTATTAAAGCAGAAAGAAAAAGAAAACAACTATGGAAATACACAGGGGAAATAATGATTCATAATTACTGTCAGGTGGTAGAAACAAAAAGAGAAAACAGACAATCACAAACATTTCTGTGTACCCAGTGAAGGCTAAATCCTTAAACGGTCCTTCCGAAGACTGTGCTCAGTCAGCTCATTATTGCTCTATGGTGGGACAGTCAGGTTTTCTATGTAGCTATGGACTTGGGCTCAGGAAGTTAAGTAACACCCAATGTCATGCAGATACTATGGCGATCCTGTGTCCACTTGACCCAAAATGAATCTTCCAATGAAATGTGTTCGTTATCTCAATGCTTCTCTTCAGTCCCTTAATTCTATTCTGATTCTGCAATCTGGGACTACAGAAGTCAGTACAGTTTCTTTAATTCAAAAATTTGAAAAGCTTTTCTGCACACATATTCCTGCTAAATACATGAAGCTCAAAATTTTAATGACTCTCCTCATAGTCAATCTCCTGCCTATAGCAGTTCCGTTAACAGTTTATTATCTTCCAGCCTTTTACTCCATGTATTTTTGAACACATACAATACATAAAAATATTCTGCTTCATTTTTCTTTTACAATAAAAATTAATATTAACTGTTCTAAAACTTAGCTTTTCATATACTATACCTTATACATACTATATCAATATTTTGATCTACTCAATGATAATGACTACATAGTATTTCATCCTATGTATATATGGTAACTATTAAAATATCATCAATTGATGAGCACATAGGTTGGATATAGTTTCTCATTATTACAAATAATTATTTAGTTCTGATTTTGTGCCTATCTGTCTTTGCTGGGTCGGTGCAAAAAGTGGAATTTTTTATTTGAAACTTTACTTTTAGAGATACTGACAATTTCTGCAAAAATGACGTCCTAACTTATGAGTTACCAACTATGTGTTAAGAACAACTTCCCCACAAGTAAATATTTAATTCTGCTTTTAAGGAATTAGAAAAAAAACTCACTGAAATAATGAGACTATTGTATAAACTTAACTAAATGACCTCTATCGTTTCTACAGGTTTGCTTAAGGACAATTTTCCTAAGTCATCTTGTGCTCAAACTCTAAAGACCAGTTGGGGTAGACAAGACTTTCTTAATTTGAGGCAAATGTAGATATTAAAAAGGAAGGTAAGAGCATTTACATTTCTTGTGTAAGACAGGAATGGGAAATGTAGCGGATAGAAGTCAGTATTTACATTATACTGGTTTTATTTATATTTATATTTATATTTATATAAGTATAGGCATAATTGGCCTATACTTTACTATAGTGGCTCTAAGCTATTAACTAGGGCTCTGGCATCAGAAGAATTCTTAAACATATAATGTTTAAGAATCATTAAACATAGATTTGTTGGGTTTCTACCCTGTAGTAGGCTCAGATCTAAGGCTGGGTATTCGAGTGAAGGAGACAAACCAGGACCCTGTACTTTCACGCTAGGCTCCGGGAGACACATACTCATTAATTAAATAATTAAATATTTTAAAAAGAATGATTTAACAGTGTTTTGGAGATACTGGGGAAGGGGAGGAATACCTTAGACTTGGAGACAAGGCAAAACTTCTCTTAAGTTACACGTGAGATGAGCTTTTATTTGATTGGTTGGTTTGAGGTTTTACTTGCTTGTCTTTTATTCATTTGTTTCAGATACTATACTCAAACCCAGGATCATACTCATGAATGCTCTACCATGGAGCTACAGTCCCAGCCCAGGGAAGGAAGGCGACAAGAACAAGACCTCAGAGAAGACCTGGATTAGAGAAGGGAGACGGGGACTAATGTGCAAATAAGCTTGGCTTGTTTGTGGAATGAGAAGTGGAACCTGGAGTGCAAGGGGATGACGGTGATGGGAGGAGGACCATGGAGCCCAAGGGGATGACGGTGATGGGAGGAGGACCATGGAGTGCAAAGGGATGACAGGGATGGGAAGAGGACCATGGAGCTCAAGGGGATGACGGTGATGGGAAGAGGACCATGGAGCTCAAGGGGATGACGGTGATGGGAAGAGGACCATGGAGCTCAAGGGGATGACGGTGATGGGAAGAGGACCATGGAGCCCAAGGGGATGACAGTGATGGGAAGAGGACCATGGAGCTCAAGGGGATGATGTAGACGGGAAAAGGATAATAGAATTCAAGGGAGAATGGCAGAGGGGAGGAGCAGGGGTCAGTTGGTTTAGACAACACTTGGAGACATTTATTTCTACTCTAGATCATTAGACTGTTTTAGGCATGAGAATGAGAGATCTACTCAAACATTAAAGAGCCATGTGGTTAGTACACTGCTTGGTACATACTACTGGGAACCCTTAGACAAGATACATGACCCATCTTAAAGTACACAACACCTATTACTTGGAATTAACAGAATCTATTCAGAGAAAGCACTTTAAAGACTATCTGGCACATAAGAATTGCTCAACAAATGCTTTCGTTAAAAACATTATCACAGAATTAAACAATGATGAGCAGAATTGGGTAAAAAAAATCACTATCCCCAGTTATGCAAAATAGTCACTAGTAATATCCTCAAAATTCATTCTGACTCCATATTCTGAGAGGCTACGTATTTACATGCTGAATACTGCCCCTCCCCTAACCTGCTAATAGAATTCTTGGTTATTTATGTGTATAGTCATGCCCTGACACAGACTCTCTGCCTCCCTCCCTCTCTCTCTCTCTCTCTCTCTCTCTCTCTCTCTCTCTCTCTCTCTCTCTCTCCCTCTCCCTCTCTCTCTCTCTCCCCCACCCTCTCTCCCTCCCTCCCTCCCTCCCTTCCTCCCTCCCTCCCTCCCTCCCTCCCTCCCTCTCTGTCTCTCTCCCCACACATAAACATTACATCACTAACTTTGTGGACTCCAAATCCCACATACAAAGCAGGCAGGCAGGAATATAAGTAAGTGAGTCAATGGCCTAGCAGGTACATGAAAAATAAAAGTCATGGGGACAAGAGAAAGGTGGGTGTGCTTCAGATTAAGATATTTAACGTGATGAAAATATTAAGCAATTTCCATAACACTGGACGTCATGCTAAAATCATAACAGAAGACACAGTCGTGGTGTCTGTGCTCATTACCTTCCCATCTTGCTTCATCTGTTTCGCAACCATGAAGAAAGATGAAAGAACTACTTCTTGTATTTGCCAAAGTACTGAAAACTATGAGTAACACAACCAAATTGTGAAACTCTCTGTGCTTTTCTTTCGCTTAACTGTTGCTTTTTAAATCATACACTTAGATCTATTTGTACATGTGCATGTGTGCACGCACACACACATGCGCACACCCACATACCCACATACATGCTTGGGAAAGTATATTAGCAGTGAGGATTACAGCTTCTAGGTTTTAATACTAAGATCCACATGAGTCTTGATAACAGTTCCCCACTGATCTCCCATCTCAACAAGAAAACTGTTTCTCTCAATTTAAAATTATGGAGTGATTCTATAGCCAAAGACAGAGAGTCATAGAAGGTTGATACCAAGTCAATTAATAGGACTAGAAATTGACAACTTAGTAAAAATTAGCCCCCTTATTGGAGATTGTTCTATGACACGTAAAGTATTGTTCTACCTATTGTCTTATTTAGATCTTCATAATAATGCTAGGAAAACATGGCAGACTGTAGAGCTGTGTTCTATAGACAGAAAAGCTGACACTGCGGAACGGAGCCATCTCATTCTGTGTGTGCACATGTGTGTGGAAGCCCGATGACAACCGTGGGTGGATTATTTCAGAAGCAAGCCACTGTTTTTCTTTTCGTTTTTTGTTTTGAGACAGGATCTCTTGTTGGTGAGAAGCTTGCTGATCAGGCTAGGCTTCCCTTGCTATCCAGCAAGTCCAGAGAATGCCCCGCTTCTGCCTCCCCACTGCTGGTACTAAGATGTGCACCACCATAGCCAGCAATTTTTTACACAGTATCTAGGGATGGAACTCAAGTCCTTGCGCTTACATGCATGCGTTTGACTGGATCCTTCCCAGATCAAAAACTCTTGTCTCATGAATACTAACTTATTCTCATAGTCATTACCTTCAGTTCTTGCAACTACCTTATAAGGTAGGGGTCACTTTTGTCCTCATTACCACCTTCGTGTAGGTGAGAAAAACTTAGTCACGAGGAACTTGGATTTAAGCAACTTATCTTTGGACACTCAACCAGTAATTGGGAGGGGCAGGACTCGAATTTACGTAGACTTAGTACAGTAACTGAAGTGTAGCATTTTTGACGCCTTTAAGAGTCTCTTCTTCTACCTCCTTCAGTTCCTCCTGCATTGGATTTCACCTCTGACAAAGTATGTACCTTGAGCTTAGATAAAAGATTCAAATCTCCGCCACACATTGTCTAAACATTACCAAGCCAGTGACTAAGCTTTATCTTCAGAGTGATGGAGGACCCATATGCAAAGTGCCTTGCAGAAACCCTGGCACAATGTATGTCGCTCTCAGTTGCTGAGTCCGCAACATGCTTGGTACTGTGCTAATATATACATATATATATATATATACTTATATATATGAATGTCATGAATACATGCTGGATCCAAACTTGACTCTTTGGAAATTAAACTGGTCAGTAGAAACATCTCCTGTTCATAAAACCAAAAATCTTTATAGCAGTGAGTTATAAGGAACTGCAATTGTTGAGAACCTTGTGTATCTCTTAACTTACAGAGGCAAAGTACTAATGAGGAGAGTAAAGTCCTAGGCTGAACTCACAACCTAGAGAGGGGTTTCCTCTCCAGGAAAAGGAAAAGTTAACACAAGAGCTACATGTAAACACACACACACACACACACACACATTATAATATATATTATTTTCCAAAGCAAGTCCATGAACTGTAAAGTTATCTCCTTCAATCCTTTATGCTTTTTTGATCTTTCAAAACTGAAAGCTCAAGATTATCTTAGTACATATTAACTGAGCTTTACAAAAATAAAAATTATTTTCACAATTAATTTTCAAAATCTACACATCCTTCAAGTCAAAAGCACAGCAACACCCTTGCTTAAAACTGTTAAGTCAGGAAGAAATAATTCCAAAATGATGTCACCTCATTCACTCATTCAGTAAGAATCCAAGGCCTTACTCCCTTTATGTTAGATGAAATGAAGCAGAACTGAAGAATAACATCCCATTTCTGACTACAGAATTCATGGTCTAGTAAGCACAAATAAACCCAGGAAAGGCAGCCATGATTTAGATATGTGAAGGACTACTTCCAGAGTGTCATGATTCATTTAAACCGCATAGAAATGGCCACTATAACACTGGACAGGGAAGCCACTCCTTTTCAGAGCACTGAGGGGTAGCAGCAGTGTGTGTGTGTGTGTGTGTGTGTGTGTGTGTGTGTGTGTGTGTGTGTGTGTGAAATAAAGTCAAATATGTTCAGCATCGCTGAACTTCAGGGAAGGACTGGAAATCTGGAATATCTACTGAACCTTATAAATTACCCAAATATATAACGACCTCTCCTCCTTCTTCAGATTCCTCTTTGACTCACACATTGCTTCTCCCTAACAAAAATGCACAGCTGCCCACAGTGAGAGGAAGAAAGGTGGGAAAGAGTGAGCACATAGCTGAGGCAGGCCCCCGGGCTCTATTCTGCATCGATATAAGCAATATTGATTTCCAGATGATCCACTCCATGTCTCTCATACTGCCCACCCCCTTCTATTACTGCAGAGCACTGAATCGCCCGTGTGTCCGCTTGCTCCCACTGAGAGGCCTGAATCACCACACGGCAATATCAATCATGCCTTTATGATTCATCTGGACTAAAAGCCTGAATTGAAATGATAATGCACTAACCTGTCTCCAGTTAATGGCAAAATAATGGTTGCTTGAGAAGAAAACACAATGAAGGACAATCTCATTTCAGGGCTGCAAAATAAGGAAAGAGGCAGTTAAAACATTTTTCAAAAGAAATATTGGTACAGTACCGAGGCCGAGCCAGGGAGTCAGCTCAAATGAGTCTCTCTCAACACTCCCCGCTTCCCTTAAATGGAACTCTCTGAGTAGATCCACTGACTCTGTTCAGCCTTGCTCTCTGAGTTGCATTTCTTTTTTATGTAATCAGTGCTTCTCAGCTCTCAAAACACTCCTCCATGACCCCCTGGGGCGTATGTCTAGAAAGAACATAACGGGAAGGATTCTAGGCTGCTGCAAAATCTTTTCTTAGAAAAATGTTTCTTCCTTAGATCTTCTACTTCATCTCTGTGCAGAAGGCCAGGCCCTTTGGGTAATTGATATGAACTCCTTAAAGCTGAAGAGAAGCCAGGCCTGACTTAAGTCATGATAAGAATTCAAACGAAACTCCTCCTAAAGCAAGGATACTTAAAGCATGAAGAAACCGTTGTTTTATTCGGCATTTTCAGTTTTCCGATCTGTCTTCTAGACTTCAGGTACACAGTCACTCCTGTTTCTAGAAAAGTGTATGCAAATACTGCTCAGCTCTGAAACTAAGATATGACGGGAAGCCAAAGGTCATACTTTTGAGCATTGTTGCCTGTCAGACATCATCTTTTATTCATTTCCTGAGACATTTAATTAGTAACTGAGTAAGTAAACTTGAGCCAGAGAACAGTGTACGCTATAGAAATCCAACTTGCAAACCAGATTCAATGAAAAAGAGCCCCGTAGTCTTCAGATGTTACACTGAGACGCTCCACTGCTTCTGATTAACACTGTGTGGCATTCCCAGCACACTCTAGGATTGAACTGGAAATTTATAAACAACTGCCCATTCCACTTTGACAATTGCAGATACAGGGTCTTGTTTATTATTCTTTCCTGGACTAGTTTACCTCAGAGGCTGCCCAGGAAGCAGAGTGCTCTCGTTGGCTCCTGATGCGGGAGACTGATGACTGAACATGGACAGGCATACATTTTTATAGGAATAGCTCCACTGCTTGCCAATAACCGAAAGCAGGGATTGCCGAGGCCTCTACAGATTGTTTGAAGTTACTTGCAACATGACTTTCAAAATGTTTTGATCATCCAAGCCTGTTTTACAGAAAACATTTGGGCTAACAAGACTGAAGGAGGCAATATTTAATGACACAGCTCCTATTCGTGTCCTTTCCATTATCCTGATAAACTTGCACTTCCTCCCGGCATTTTTTTTCCTTCTTCCAAAAAACCGAGGGGGAGCCACAAAAACATGGTTTCCAACGGTTATTTTTAAATAGGAGATGCCACTAATTCCTAGTTACTTCTAAATAAGAGACTAAGCTGGATTTCTTAGCAGTCTTGCTTTTTATAGACGAGGAAAACAGTGTTTGCTAGTGAAGCCTCCTGCATATATAGAACAGTTAAATTTTAAACCAGCCACACACCCACACATTGTGTAAACACGACTCGCTTCTTTAAACACACACACACACACACACACCACACGTGCTTTTTCTGTTGGTGGGTTATTAGCACATGTTCATTTAAAGTTTCCCAACACTTTTTCTCCTTTTAAATGTGGACGTTTATGGTGCTAAGGGTGTGGAATTGAAAATGTAGTATGGATCCTCTTAGAATAAAACTTATTTTTTTAATGCAATAAATTATGAGAAAGCATAAGTCAAACTCGAAACAGATGAAAACTAGGAAAGGAAAAGACATTAAGAGTTGCATTTGAAGATGTTTCCTCACGGCCTGGGCCAAGTTTCTGGGAGCCAGATGAAACGAACCTTCAAGGGACAGCTGAAAGACTCCACGGAACATGTGGACAAGGGCCACCTTGAGATGCTTAAAACTCAACATTTCAGGAAGGGTTTTCAGAACAGGGAGACCAGGCTTTTGATCAGTTTCCTCTCCAATACCAAGAAGAATGAAGTGGGGAGACATACCTCACAAACCTTTCTGTAAGCTGGTGGACAAAATTATAAATCTCAATCCAGTTATTCGCAACACTCCCGGACCTGAAAAAGAAGACAAACGGATCAGCAAAACATGGGGCTAAACTGTTAATGTTTCCTCAGCTCCCTAAAGCTCGGGGCGGGGTCCTGGCCCCTCTTCAAAGTGAAGTTCAGGTTCAGGTTCGGAGCTGAAACTTCACCATCTGGACTATATCCAAGAAGCCAAGACCACCACACTTCTCTGGGGGCGGCTCGCTTGTGAACTGTTGAGAGTGAGACCCGGCTTTTCAAAATAAAAGCACAAGCCCTCATTTCTGAGGAAATGCAAACCACATTGGGTATATTAAGGCTTTTTTCCTGGCTCTATGAAAGCACTGTGATCAGAACAAAATTAGGCAAACTTAAGAGAGTCTAAAGGGGTGTGGGCGAGTGTGATAGAGGCACCGAGGAGCTAAAAAAAAAAGTCCTGGGGGTGAAACATACTGCAGGTAACCACAGTCTCATTTCCCAAGAGACCCCACTGCTAAAGTAAGCAGCTCTCTGGAAAGCCTAGTGGTCCCTGGCTCCCACTACCCTCCCCAGCTCTTTGAAAGGAAGCAGTAACAGGGCACCCTAGGGAGAGTTCTCACACCCCTTCCCCAGAACCCAAAGACATTTCAGCTTCAGTCCCAGCTGACCCAGCGTTGCCCTCACAGGATGCCCTGACCCCTTCACTCACTTGTCCAGGACGAAGTACAGATCGAAGGCTTTTTTGCAAGAGGGCTGCTCCTGGGCTTGCAGCAACGACCCCGGACCGCCCACAGCCAGCAGCCACAGGCCAGGGAACAGCCAGCTCCCAGGGCTGCGCGCCCAGGACCGACCCGTCACCATCCTGGGGCCGGGGCCGGCAGCTCCTACTGGCTTACAGCCCCTTGGGCTCCGGTCTCTGGCCTCTGGGCTCTCGGGTCCGCAGAACTGAGATGCGAAGAGGCGGAGTCACCAAGGACTCACTCTGGGGTCAGAGGCTGAAAGGGACTGGGACGCTAGCTCCAGGCTCAGCGCCACCCGACAGCTGCCACCGAGAAGGGAGAGAGGGAGGTCCTGGGAGGACAAAGGGAGTCTCTGCGGCCGTCACAGCTGCCGCCGGAACTCTGGACAAATCCCAGTGGGAGCGCGGTCCAGTCCTCCCGCTCCGGATTCGGGAGAGTTGCTGCAGACAATAAGGCCTGAGGCGACAGCTCGCTGGATAAGTTCCTCGCGGCCTCGGGTCTGGTCTTTAGCGCCTACCCGGGGCCGGAAAGCTGACGTCTAGCTGCTGTGGTGAGCTGGGTACAGAGTCCGGGGGACCCCACTATCGCCGCGGGAACTCAGCCGAGTCCTCCCCTTCCGCCTCCCTTCCTCGGACCGCCCAACTCCTCGCGGCGCTTTACAACTTTCTTCCCGGCGCCAGACACCCGCCCCGAGCCACGGGGAGATCCTCTGCAGGCGGGGGATGCTGAGCGCCCGGGGGACCCCAGGACGCCCCAGGCCAGGGTGCGCAGACCGCTCTCGTGAGGCGGTGCGAGCCCGAGGGCGGGGCGCCGGGAGGAAGCCCGCGGAGCCACACAAGCACACTTGTGGGTTCGTGCTGAGCGGCGGATGACTAACGCCTGCCAGATTTCGGGAGAGGGAAGAGTTCAAAAAAACACAAATGTCCTCTAGAAACTAAACATACCCAACTCTCCCGCAAACCTGGGCCGGGCGGGTTTCCCCAGCTGTGCTGCCACAGCCCCCGCGTGGTTTTGAGACTCAGGACCAGCTGTCTCCTGGAAAGTGATGACCTTATGGCTCATCCCTCCTCACCCTTCACCCATCATACACGACGTAGTGACGCAGCACTTAGTGTTTAAGAGAGGGGACTTCCTCTTTTCTTTCCTTTAAAAAAAGGCATTCATTTGTTTCATTTTTATTAATTCTTTGAGAAGTTCATGCGGCGTATATTGATCGTATTTACTCCAACAACACCTCTCCTTAACTTCTCTTAGCTCGACCCTTACGTCCCTACACAGGCCCCTCAACTTTGTGTCTTTTTTTTTTTTCAAGAACCCATAGACTCCAATCTGAGCTGTCCTTATTTATAGTCCTGGGTGTGGGACCATCCACAGGAGTAGGTTTGACCTACCAAGAACTACATTCTTAAAGAAAACTCCAACCCCCAGAAGCCATTGATTGTGCATAGTTCCAGGGTTGCGGGTTGGGGACTCATGAACCCTTTCTCTTCCATGCTAAAATCATGGTGGGCTTGATCTTGTGCCGGTCTTATGCAGGCAGCCACAGCTGCTCTGAGTTCATGAGTACCGCAATCCTGCCGTGTCCAGGAGACAACACTTCCCTCTGGTCCTCCCTCACCTCTAGCTTTTCTGATCTTTTTGCTCACCCTCACTGGAAATCACCACCCTTTCAGGATTGTACCTGCGCATTGAGGAGGGGTGGGATTTGTGGCTGAGCATTCCACTGACATTTATGCTCTTCGCTTTGACCAGTTTTGAATTCTGCATTGACCCCTGCCCCTACTCAAAGAAACATCTCAGAGGAGGTCTACGCACTGCATAGCTCTCTGAGGAGAATTTAAAAGAAAGTTTGCTTTATTGTCCTTTAGTCTCTTCAGAGGAGTAAGTTGCACAGCGGGAGAGTTCTCAGAAAGGCGTACAGTATCAGATATGTTTCTTTCTGTAGAGTGGGCCTTAAAACCAATCAGAAAATGGTTGTTATTGTAGGCATGGGTGTATCTTGCCTTGCTAGCCATTGCGATTTTTAGACTTCATGGGTAGGTAGAGCTATTGATTGCTTTTCTCCCCTGGAAGCTCACATAATAATTTCTAAGACTGTGAGAACTAGGTTTCAGGGAGACTCCAGGTCAATTCCAACTAGATTCCTCAGTGTTCAAAATGTGTGGTGTCTTCAGCAGTGGAATCTTAACATCAAGTTCCAGTAGGCAACCAAGAGCATTGGCATTGGTATTGATTCAGGGGCCTTTGGGACACCTCTGAGCAATAACTTAAAGGGAGGTTATTCCACACCTGGCATCTCACCCAGCCAAGAAAAGCAGGGGGCAGTGATCGCTAGTAACGGGAAACTATACCTCAAAATGTTTTGTCCCGTTCTCATTGAGCTCCAAAGATCAAGAATCTCACCTTGAAAGTGCTAAATAGTTGAGGAGATACATATGGACAACTTGTAAGCACTGAACAATGTGTATATTAATGGGCACAATTTTGTGTTTACGTGTGGATCAAAACCAAATTTAATTAATAGCAATAAGGCTTTATTTGGGGTGAGTTAGTCTGCTCTTGCCAAAGTCCTACAGGAGCTTAGTTAGGTGTGTGTGTGCAAATTTATACTTACTGACCCTGAGCTCTTGCTCCTCTCTCCCTCCCCTTCCCTCTCCATCACACCCACTGTGACTTCCACACTTGCATTTGTCAAAGTAGCTCTTAGAGCTTTCAGTGTTGCTGCTACACAGTGACTGACTAATATGAGGTACCACCTCCTCTTTCACAATTTAACAATTTCAGTGCTTTATTATGAGAGGTTCCCGAGGTGCTGATAGACAGCTCTTTTGCATGTTTTGTTTGTCACTACCTATACTTAATTTTTTATTTATGATAGTTTTGATTTATAGCCAGATATGTCAATGTCAGCTCTTTGAGGATAGGAGACAGTCACTTTAAGGAATATTTATTGAGGACCTATGATGTCCTAGGAACTGTTGGGCTAATGCACAGAATTCTGATAGCAAATGTCTTTTGTGAGATTTGCAGTTGAGTCTCCATTTTCAATTTTAATTTGAATCAAAAGAGAATTACACTTTAAGTACCTTTACCAACAAAAACCATACCAGTATATACAACCTAATAAAATCTGAGGTGCATGATGTGTGGCAAAAACTGTGAAAGTGGTTGCTTCAAGAAGCAATTTGAAAAGGTGTGGTACAGGATACTACCCTTGATAGGGAACTTTAACTTTTGTTAATTGGCTTCTTTTGTCCCTAGCTTCTTGATTCATTGCTTGTTCATCTTGTGGATTTCGCAAACTGGACAAACAATCTGTCTTCTTTTATACAGAAATTATAGTAAAAATACATGTTATGTACTCAACATTTCCTTGATTGCAAGGCCAGTAGAAGTAATTGGTATACTAAAGCATGTCTCTCATGGTTTCTTGGTTGGTTTGTGTAGGTGATGAACTCAGCATGGTTCTAGAAGTCTTGCATGTTCCTCACTTGCTCATGTAAGATCTACAGCAAACCAGGAAATGACCTCACACAGCCCATATCAAAAGTTAATCAAATCACTTTCATGTAATAAATATTTGTAGGCAAGTCTTTGGTTATTAGGGTAACCAGCTGTCCTGATGTGCTGCCGACTGTGGGGGAGAACAGGGACATGGGGTAGAGCTAAAACTAGGTCAATACCTCCCTGGGAGTGTCCCTGGCAAAGGCTGCTGCAGGCCATGCTTTTCATAAGCAATAATGAAGGAGGATGAAATCCAGAACACACTTGGGAATCTCTCCAGGCCATGTAGGGCTAAGACAGCAGCAGCACTTCTCTCCTCTGTCCCTGTCCAAACTAACTTTCCTTTCTCCCTAAGAATGGGAAAAGGAGCTCAGAATCTCAGGAACTGAGCTGGGAGCAGAGGAAGGGAAGGAAGGAGGAAGAGATGAATATACATATGTATGTAGGTAGGTAGGTACGTATGTATGTATATAAAGAAGGAAACTAATTAGAATAAATTCATATAACGAACTAAAAATGGATCATCTATCTAATTATTTGAGTTTATATATGAAAAAAATAAATCTGGTGACAAACTTAAAGTTTGAATATATCAACTTATTATAGAAAAGCATAAATAAACCCAAAAACATTAAACCTCAATTAAATAAAGCTAGAATAATAGAATAATGTGAGTTTATGTCTGGTGCTTATTGGTTTTTACTGGACTCTTACTATAGATCATTTCTACTGCCTACAGGTCTGCTATGGACTCATATTTCATCTTATATAATTATTTATGAACTGATCTTTGGTAACTGATGTTTATTGATACTTAAGAGATGGGTCAGTAGTGAAGAGCATAGACTCCACTTGCAAGGAACTGGATTTCAGTTCCTAGCACCTAGATAAGGAGGCCCACAACTTCCGGCAGCAAAGCTGCAAGGTATCCAAGGTCTTCTTCCTGCACCTGTGAGCAACCTGCACATGCACGTAACCACACACAAAACTCATATGTACACATAATTTAGAAATAAATTAAAATACTACATATTCTGGTCTCAAGAAATGTGCATAAAAATTTAATTTGTTTCTGTTTTCCTTTCACCAACAAATAATAAGCTAACAAGAAAATAAGTGACAATAATGGAAACCTTTTTCAAACACTTTTTAGGTCTAAAAATTCAAAATGTATATCACTTACCAGTAGGCTTCTTTGCCTGACATCCATAATGATAGAAATGACTCTTTTGGATGTCTAGAATCTAGAAGTGATTCATATACATGTCACATGGGAAGTGATTCATTATATAGTATCTAAAGTGATTCAGAGGAGGAAGATAAATCTTTGCTACCTACAGGTGACAAAGCCTATTTCAGCTTTTATCAGGCATGGTCATAAAAGAACTAAATTCCCCTTATGTCTGAACTAGTTCCTGAGAGCAGTGTTGGGAGTTGTCCTTACCTGAAAGTTCTGTGTGTCTGACAACAAAGCATTTAAGGTGTATTAGAAGAGGATTCTCAACATCAACATTTGAAAATAGATGCTTAAAACCCAGGTTCCTCTGCTTCTGTTTCCACCAGTAGCTAGATAAAGGTTCTATGGTGATATTTATGATATTCATCAGTCTGAATATAGGGCAAGGCAAATTCGGGCACCCTCCTCTATTACTTAGGGTCTTAGCTGAGGTCATCCTTGTGGATTCCTGGGAATTTCTCCAGAGTAGGTTTCTTGCTAACCCCATAATGGCTCCCTCAATCAAGATATCTCTTTCCTTGATCTCATCTCTGTCCTTCCTCCATCTCAACTATACCATTCCCTCAAGTTCTCCTCACCCCTCCCCTTCTCCTCTCCTCTTCTCCTTTGATCTTCCCTTTCTCCCCAACCCCATGTTCCCAATTTTATCAGGCGATCTTGTCTATTTCAACTTTCCAGGTGGATCTATGTATGTTTATCTTAGGGTTTATCCTGTTACTTAGCTTCTCCAGGATCATGATAAGCTCAATATTATTTATTTATAGCTAGTATCCACTTATGAGTGAGTACATACAATATTCATCGTTTTGGGTCTGGTTTACCTCACTTGAGATAGTGTTTTCTGCTATATCAGAGCACTGGACTAAGCTCTAAAAGTCCAGTTAAGAGTGGGAGAAGTTAGAATATGAACAAAAAGGTCAAGATCATGATAGGTACACCCACTGAAATAGCTCACCAACACCAGCTAGACTGGGAAGGAACAAGCACAGGACCAAACTAGTCCCTCTGAATGTGGTTGACAGTTGTATGACTGGGGCATACTGAAGGGCTACTGGCAGTGGCACCAGGATTTATCCTTACTGCTCGTATGGGCAACCTATTCTCTTTGGAGGGATACCTTTCTCAGCCTAGATAAAATAGGGAGGGCATTGGACCTTCCCCAAAGCAATGTGACTTAACCTCTCTGAGGAGTGGATGGTGGTGGGGTAGGAGGGTATGTGGAGGGAATGGGAAGAGGAGAGGGAGTGGGAACTTGGATTGGTATGTATAATGAAAAAAGATAGTTTGTTTTCTTTTAAAAATAAATAAAACAAGACTGACAACTTCAGGGGAAAAAGTACTTTGGCAATTAAAAGAAAGACGACACCCAAGTTCCTAGAAAGAAACATGAAACCAAGACTGCATGTAGGAGGTATATAGTCGGAGGCTGCCTGTTCATTTTCCCAGCTGCCCAGACCTGAAATAATCTCACAGAAACTGTATTATTACAACACTGCTTGGCCTATTAGCTCACAGGTCTTATTGGCTAGCTCTTATATCTTAAAGTAACCCATTTCTATTAATCTGTATATCACCACATGGTTGTGGCCTACCTAGTTTCCATCTAGTGTCTGGTGTCTGTCTCCTGTGGCAGCTACAAGACTTCTCCTTGACTCTTCCTACTCTTTCCTATATGCTTGGAATTCCCACCTTGCCCTATTCTGTTCTGCAATAGGTCCAAAACAGATTCTTTATTAACCAATGGTATTCACAACATACGGAGGGGAATCCCATATCAGAGGTGAATTGGGAAATCCTCTCAGGAGCAGAACCTATGAGAAGAAGAAATCAGGAGTGGTTTCAAGCAGGACATAAACACAGAGGAAGCCTCAGCAATCCTCAAAAGTAGCTCTGGAGTTGAAATGGCCATTCATACCTGTATGAAGGAGAACGCAAATAAAGTAATCCCACACTAGCTCTGAATTGGGTATAAGGGGTTCTTTATTTAAAGGGGGGAATCACAGATCACAGACTCCTGTAAGAACAGGAAACAGGAATGGAATCCAGAATCCAGGTGTGAGAGAGGAAAGAGAACAAGCAGACTGCGTGGACTTTTTGTTACCCAAGGCCACGCTCAACCTGGTCCAGCCTCTCAAAGACCATTGGCTGAAGGAGGTTACCCATCACTTGCTCTGAACTGAAGAGAGATGGGAAGGCCTGAGTTTTGTGTTCTTTCATAGAAAAGTCACCAGATGTGGACTGCCCCTCAACATCCTTTGATGAGGCACAGTTATGAGGAACTCAGTTGTGAGCTGTCACCGGCAGTTTCTGAGAATGAGGGGACTTCCCCAGTCCTGAAGAACAAATCCAGATGGTGCAATTGCAACTGCATCTATTACTGCAGCATCCAGACCATCACAAGTCAAAGCCCTGAATCTGCTTGGATGAAAGTCATCTTGTGTGTGAATTTGGGCCTTCACAAACCAGCTCAAGGTTAGAAGGACATGATGGAAGATAAAGCCATATGAGTATTGACCTTCTACTGTGCTTTCTATGGTGGCCCTACTCCAGGTCAGTTGCTCATTTTTCAGTGGAGTTATTCTAATAGTATTCCATCTCTCTGTGTCTCCTATGCCATTCAATGTGTTTATACTTCTCAAACATAAAATGGGTTGCGAAAATTACACATGTACTTACAGTTAATGGAATCTCATTTCCAAACAATTTATGACTCTCCACAACTTCCTGCTCCCCTCACAGGCACGACTGCATTTTTCCGGTCTTACCTCATTTTATGTCCATTTTTCCTGACGCACATTCTGTGTGTCAATGCTCTTTCTCTTTTACTTCCCTTCCATTCCTTTGCTGAATAATTCAATCAAAAGCCACGGAGCAAGGTCAACCAAATGGCTATGGAGGGGAGGTGCAGCAGCCCAGAGCAGGCTGACTGAGATTGATTGAGTGGAGTGAGAAGGATATCCCATGTGCCCAGAGAGATGGTGTTGTGATAGTATTGGAACCTGTGAATGGTGAAGAAGACATCCACCTAAGACAGAGGTGTCTCTTCATGAATCAAAAAATAAGCCTGCAAATGAAGTTGCCATGGAGTGAAGGAGAGCACTGACGTGTCTCAGCCGCAGAAGATGAGGAAAACCTTGGTGTGGGAAAGCCTGCTTTGGAGTTTGGAACAATTCTAACCCTGCAAAGCAGAATTTGGACCGCAGATTCAGGTCCGAGGAAAGCTTGTACTTCAAGTTTGACCTCTTTTGCAACATCTTCACTTGGAGGAAGGCAGAAGGTTTGAAGTACTGAACTCATTGTCTACAATCAATGTAACGGGCACTGAGCTCTCTCAGGAGGGCAAAATCACCATGGCCAGTCACCTTCCAAAGGTTCTGAAAATCACCAAGTTGCTTTGGTCATGATGTTTTATGATAACAACCATAACTCTAACTAGGGCAGAGAGTAACTATTTTAGAATAGGTTTTAAAGAAGTTCAGCATAAGTTGGTTGAGATGGAGCTACGCTCTTCCATGTTCCAATCACTCTCTAGTTCTACTGTTGTTGAGTAATTGTATATGCTGTGGACATGGTACAGTTTGTTAAAATACTTATCTCCTGCTCTGAACCTTTATCTGTATCAAAGTTAACATCAGTAGCAAGGAAACAAAACTAAGTTATGGGACTGGGGAAGTGGCTCAGTCAATAAAGTGTGAGGACCTGAATTTGATCACCCACTTATACATAAAACACAAGTGCAATAGCACACACTTGTAATCTCAGTGCTGGAAGGAAGAAGCAGGGTACCTGAGCTAGCAGGTCAGTCAGTGTGCTAGAGGTTCAGTACACTTCTGTCAAAAAATAAGATGGATTCAGCAGGTTGTATAAATATATGTATATATGTGTGTTGTGTTTGAATACAACATACATATGTATGTAACAATAATAATAAAGGAAAAGGAGCCTATCAACTTGAACGTGATGGGGCATGAGTGAAGAGTTCAAGAAAGAGTAGCCAACCAAGGTGTGGAAGTGGGCAGCTGTAGGCAGACAAGGGTGGAGGAAAGTGATGTAATTATGTTTCAATTAAAAACATATTTAAGCAAATAAGTTGAAAAGCAATTGAGGAAGACACTGTTAACATCTGCCCTGCACATGTATGCACACAAACACACACACACACATACAACTAAATTGTGTATTTCATTGTATGTAATGAAAAGAATGCTGTGTTGCTTGATAATAATCCTGTGTTAGACATATAACCTGAATCTATCATGGAAAAGCATTATACAACCCCAAATCAATGGGCTTTGTACAACAGCTTCACTAGCCAGGACTCTTGGAATGTATCCAGAAAAGAATGATAGATTGTTATACGTCAAAGGCTAAAGAGATGGAACAACCACATGACATAAGTGGTTTTCAAGTGAATCATTGTGCTCTAAAGGACTTTATTGGAATGATTAGAAAAATATTGTGCCTAATTTGGAGAACACCCGGACTTAAGGAAATACCACAGATGTTCTTGGATATGTGGCTTGTGATGAAAACAACTTAGTATCAAAGTGGTCCAGGAGAAAACACCCTTTGTATTGGCAAATCTTTGGTAAAATGCAAGATAATTTGAAGTTCATGTGGGATGATGAGACTAAGGAACAATGAGAATGAAATAGAACACTGTGTCCTAGGTTTTACCCCAAAGCAGAAGACACTTCTTACTAGAAAGTTTGGTGGAACTGGAAAAGTAATTTTCCTGATAGTATCAACTAGTACCTAACACTATTAACATTAATGTTATTGAACCAAGATGAACTTTCTACTTTGGACAAATAAGAGGTTGGTTGGTTATAGGCAGCTGGTATAGGAGTTTCTTTGGTTTATGTGTTATTTTCATTGGTTACTCAATAAAGATACTGGTTGGCCTGATAGGGCAGAACTTAGGTAGGCGGAGAAGACAGAACTGAATTCTGGAAGGAAGAAAGCAGAGTCAGAGAACCACCATTGGAGTCGCCAAGTCGGACATGCTGAATCTTTCCTGGTAAACCACGAGCTTGTGGTGACATACAGATTAATAGAAATGGGTTAAATCAAGATGTGAGAGTTAGCCATTAAGAGGCTAGAGCTAATGGGCCAAGCAGAATTTAATTAATACAGTTTCTGTGTGGTTATTTTGGGTGCAAGCTAGCCCGGCAGCCGGGACAAACAAAAGGCCCCTCCCCTTGCAACAGGCAGCTGGTCTAGCCAATCAATGAGCTCCAGGTATAGTAGCAGACCTTGTATCAAAATTTAAGGTGAAAAGCAATTGAAGAAGACATCTACTGTCAACCTATGACCTCCACATGCAAATGTCAACTGCTGGCCCTCACAACATATTCACAGATTTATACTACTGCCTGATATATATATATATATATATATATATATATATATATATATATATATAAATATATATATATATATATACACACACACACATATATGTGTGTGTGTATGTCTGTGTGTGTTTTTTATTTCTACTACACAATGTAAATACAATGAGTTGTTTATATTAGACGTTAATGGTATACAGGACTCTATGCCAATGCAATGCTTTTAAACCTAAACTTATTTCTCAATTTGAAGATTGTTATGAAATCATAAAATATAACCAAATTTAATCAATATCACTAAAATACCAACTATTCATGAAGCCCACTTCAAATATTCTCTTTTTTCCACAAAAAATAAAAAAGAAAATTCTTAAATCCTCAATAATACTGGTTATTATTTATTCTTTAATGTCATTAATTTCAGTCATAATACCTTCTATTTTATTTTTATCATATTATTATTTATTAGCCACTTGATATAATAATAACACCTTACTAACTTCTGAAGGATAAAAGTTATAATTTACTAAAATTATAATCGATGTTTTCAAAAGGTCTCTGAGCAGTGGCAGGCAGCAGGCAGAGGGTCCCAAGAGCAGCCAGTCCCTGGTAGGGATGGTGTAGTTCTCCAAGTGCTTGCAGTGGGCTACAAGGGGCAGTGAGTTCCAGGAAGGGAGCCATGTGGTTGGTGAGAGACCTCAACAGGGCAGTCAGTTCCACAAGGAGAGACAGACAGATGGGCCCAAAATGAGACCATGCCATAGCTCTCCGAAGGCAGCTGGTCCCAGGCAGGTAGCCACGTGGTGGGTGAGAGACAGATGGATAGCATGCCATGCGGAGTGAGGTTTATATTTATTTAGTGGGTTATGGAGGGGAAAAGGGGAGAACAGCAGAGAGAGAGAGAGACAGAGAGAGAGAGAGAGAGAGAGAGAGAGAGAGAGAGAGAGAGAGAGAGAGAGAAACAGAAGGGAGGAGAGGAGGAACCACAGCAGCTACCTCTCTGGGAGAGAGACAGAAAAGGGAGGGACTCAGACTAGAAGCTGAAGATCAGCTTGCCTCTGCAGAAGGGTGGAGGGAGTGGGTGTGGCTTGTCTCTTTAAGGGACAAGAAAAATCATTACATACTTCCCACTTTCTCTTCTATCACGTTCAGTGTGGTCAGATTTATATTGAGGTCTTTAATCCATTTGGACTTGAGTTTTGTGCATGGGGAAGTATATGGATCTATTTATTCTTCTACATATTTACATCCAGTTGTGCCAGTACCATTTGTTGGAGATGCTTTCTTTCTTTTATTTAGCTACTTTGTATATTTTTAGCTACTTTGTCAAAAAATCAGGTATTCATAGGTATGTGGATTAATATCGGGATATTTGATTAGATTCCATTGGTCAACCTCTCTGTTTTTATGCCAATACTAAGCTGTTTGTATTACTATAGCTCTATAATAGAGTTTGAAGTCAGGGATTTTGATGCCTCCAGAAGTTCCTTTTTTGTATAGGATAATTTTGGCTATTCAATGAATGCTCAATCATACCACAAGGACACGTGTTCAACTATGTTCATAGCAGAATTATTTGTCATAGCCAAAACCTGGAAACAACATAAATGCCCCTTGACCAAAGAATGGATAAAGAATATCTGTTATAAGCCGGGCGGTGGTGGCGCACGCCTTTAATCCCAGCACTCGGGAGGCAGAGGCAGGCGGATCTCTGTGAGTTCGAGGCCAGCCTGGTCTACAAGAGCTAGGTCCAGGACAGGCTCTAAAAAAGCTGCAGAGAAACCCTGTCTTGAAAAAAAAACCAAAAAAAAGAAAAAAAAGAATATCTGTTATGATGTAGGATTCCCCTTTGTATGCTACAAATATGATTGGTTAATTAGTAAAGAAAACTGGCTTGGCCCTGATAGGGCAAAAGAATAGAGCTAGGCATGGAAAACTAAACTGAATCCTGGGAGAAAGAAGGGCAGAATCAGAGAGATGCCATGTAGCCCCACCAGAGACAGACACCAGAACTTTAGCCGGTAAGCCACAGCCACATGGCCATACACAGACTAATAGAAATGGGTTAAATTAATACATAAGAGTTAGCCAATAAGAAGCTAGAGCTAATAGGTCAAGCAGTGATTTAATTAACACAGTTTCTGTGTGATTATTTCCGGGCTAAGCGGCCGGGAACAAACTAGCGGCTTCCTTACAACAGTGGTACTTGAAATTTGCGGGCAAATGGATGGATCCTGGAAATATATTGAGTGAGGTAACCCAGACCTAGAAAGGCAAATATAATATATACTCACTCAGAAGTGGCTTCTAGACATAAAGTAAAGAAAAGCCAGCCTATAATTCATAATCCCAGAGAACCTAGACAACAAGTAGGATCCTAAGAGAGACATAAATGGATCTAATGTACATGGGAAGTAGAAAAAGACAAGATCTCCTGAGTAAATTGGGAGCGTGGAGCTCATGGGAGAGGGCAGAAGGGAAGGGGGGAGGAAGGGGGGCAAGCAGAATTTTTAAAAAGACAAAAAAAAGAAAAAAGAAATAAAGTAAAAACTAACCAAACAAAAACAGATTAAAAAAAAAAAAGACACCCTAGTCTTGACTGTGTTATATGGTTATTTATATCTACAATGGAAGAGGAAAAAAATAAATAAAAAATGCAAAGTTTGAGGCAAAAAAGACCACCAGAAAGGTTGAAACAATGATTTATACTGAAAGAAATAAGGAGCAATGGAATAAAAGGTGTGGGTCTCCAGAGCAAGACCCCACCCAGCTAATCCTGCAACTTGTGAAAAGAAAGACACCCCAATGCATTTCCTTCCCCCGAAAAAAAAATCAACAAAACAAAGCCTGTGCAAATGTCATTTAAGGAGGGGGCTGTGTTCCAAACCAAGCAGGCAGCAGAACTTAGCAGTTTCAGCTACATGATTATGGCTTTAGAGTTATGAAGAGTCAAGAAGCTGTGGAATTTTCCTCTGAGGTTAAGGAAGGTCACTAAAGCTAGGCATGCTGCAGAAAAGCCCCTGAATGGTGGTCCAGAGAGGCAGTTGTGTGATGCTGTAAATGTAAGGCCTGAACATGCTAAAGGACCCCAAGATGCTGGAAGTTCCAGAGATATAAGATACTTACCGAAAGCTGGATGCAGGAAGTGGAGCCAGATGAAGAGAGAGAAGTCTGCTATCGTCACCAAAGCTGGACGGGCTGAAGTGTCTAAACACTTTGATATCATACATGTAGTTATAGAATGAAAGACTGGTCCTGCTGACTTTCAGTCTTGCTTGGGTCAAGTATTTCCTCACTAGGCCCTTTCCTCCCATGTGGGATGGCAATGCGTATTCTGTATCATTGTATGTTGCAAGTACATAACTTGCTTCTGGATTTTATGGGGAGGTACTTATACTTAAGAGATTGCCTCGAGTCTCAAAGAAACTTTGGAATCAGAACTTTAAATAGTTTAGAGACTGAAAGACCTTGGGGACTTTTGAAGTTGGACTACATGCATTTATGATATGGTTACAAGCCTATGGGAACCAGGGAATGGAATGTGGTGCTTTGAATAAGAATGACCCCCTTAAAGCTCATACATTTGAGTGCTTGATCACTAGGGTGTATTGCTTTCTGAGAAGGATTAGAATGACTAGGAGGTGTGCCCCTGTTGGAGTAGATGTGGCTTTGCTGGAGAGATGTGTTACTGGAGGTGTGCCTTGAGGCTTCTAAAACCCACACCAACCCTCCCCAATACATCAGGATGTAGTTCTCAATGCACCTGCTGGTTGCCATACTCCCTGCTGCCATGTCCCCTGCCATGATAATAGGCCAAAGCTCTGAAACTGTAAGTGAGCCAACCAATTGAAATTTTTAATAAGTTTCCTTGATTATGGTATTTTTGACAAGGCAATATAAAAGTAACTGAGACACCAGGCCTGGTGGTATACACACACACACACACACACACACACACACACACACAATATCTATAATTCAAGTGGCTAAAGTGGGAATTCAGATATGCTTTTGTCAAAGAGTGAATTCAAGGCCAGCCTAAGTGACAGAGTGAGATGCTTTAAATAATAAACAAACGAATGAACAAATGGTTGGAAATAAAGCTCAGGGGTAGAGTCCTCATATAATAGATCCTAGGTTTTAGTTCATTCCTTGGTACCTCAAAAAACTTACTGAGTTGTATTATTATAGAACTTCAAATTCTTTTTCAGTATTCAAATTCTAACAGAAAAATATTTGTGAGCCAATATTTTCTTCATGAACTCTCATGTAACTGCTTCAATTCAAACTAGTATCTTGTTTATGTCTCTCTATGTAGTATCATTATTCTCATGAGTCCTCAATGCAGCTTGGGGTAATCCAGTTTTAAAATCTAGTCATTTTCTTCTTTATTGGCAATTAAGACAATGCTGCCCAAACTCTCAGAGTTCTCAGCTGAGATTCCCTCTTTTCACATACATCTAGGTTTGTGTCAAGTGAACAAAACTAACCAGTTCAGAGATAAAGAATTGTGAATTTTTAAATTACCCATTCCATTCATTTGATAGTATTCCTCTCCTTTTAAATCCATACGTCTTGAAAGAAAAGGCAAAATTAGATTTTAAAAGGAGACAGAAGAAGAAAGTATGGAGAGAAAGAAATGGAGGAGAAGCAATACAATTAATTCTAGCAATTAAACATCTTTTTTGCTACCTTATCACTCAACATAGAAGTAGGCAATTTAGACAACAAGATTCAAAAATAAATGACTGGTTACAGAAAAAATCAGTTCCAAAAGGAAGCAAAAACAGCTAGGAGTGATAAATCACAAAAATAACCTTTCAATCTGCTACTCCCAAATTCAACAAATTACATAATTATATTTATTACTACTTCCATGAAGTCATAATATATGATAACCTAGAAAGGTTTAAATGATAATGTTAATATTTATTTCATCCTATAGTAATGCAAAAGTTTGAAAATATTATGAAGCTAATTTTGATAGTAACATAGTTTTATGATAATCTGTGATATGTGATATTTTATAAACATTTTTAGTTTCAAACCAACTAGCTTTGAAGTATCAAGATTAACAGTGTAGTGAGGAGCTGCGGGTAGGCCTGCTTTCCATCCCACACGCTCGTGGCCACCTGGCTAGCTTATGCCCTGAAATAACAACACACAAACTGTATTCATTTAAACACTGCCTGGCCCATTATTTCTAGCCTCTTATTGACTAATTCTCATATCTTGCTTTAACCCATATTTAGTAATCTGTGTAGCACCACGAGGGGTGGCTTACCAGGAAGATTCTAGCCTACGTTCATCTTGGGTGGGAGCTTCATTGAATCTGTCTCAGAGGAGAAGCATGGCAACTGCCTGAGGCATCTGCCTCACTCCCAGCATCCTGTTCTGTCTACTCCACCCACCTATGTTCTGACCTATTAGGCCAAGCAGTTTCTTTATTAATTAACCAATGAAATCATCAGATAGATAGAAGACACACCTACATCATAACAGCATCCAATACTGTTCTCTCCTTATCCAGAAGTTACCTCCAAAGAAACAAATAATAAGAACAGGTTAGTCTGGGAACAGTAGCTAAATAAAGATGATCTTAGCAATGCATCAAGCTAAGGGAATTCATGGTTATGTGTGCATGTTCCCACTGGGGAGGGGCACATATCCCTTTCTACACTGTTTTTACACACTACAAACATACAAGTTCTTGGTGGGGCTAGGCCCTAACTCAGGGCTTTGGAAGCACATGAAAGACATAAAGCCTCCTTTTACTTGTTTCTAACTTGTTTATTTAACATTTTTAACAGCCACAGTGTTGCCGTTCCAAGATATTTCAGCTTTGGATAGTTAACTGCTTTTTTTAAAATGAGAAGTTTGAAATGTGATTTTGTTCTTTGGAGTTGACTACTGTGAGAAGCACAATTAAAGAGATTTTTTTTTCTCCTGGTTTGGAGGCCTCATGTTTCTCATGGAAACCACTTGATTAACGCATATCCAACTTTATGTTAACAGCACATATGGCGTGTAGATTCGACATCCCAGTTTCCCTGGGAAGTTGTTTGAAGGAGCAGTAGGAAAGTTGTCAATCCCCAAATGGCCAATAGGTTTCATATGTAGTTAAGTTGGCTAACAAAACCCTCAGTGCAAATTCAGGAACACTCAACCACTCATGACTGAAGACGTTGTTAAAAAAAAAAAAAAAAAAAAACAGTACAGCAGAAATCTACCTTTGTCCTGATCCTCACACAGAATAAACACTTCCTCATCAAATAAAGGAAACATCATTTTATAACTTTTATGATTTTTAATGTATTAATCAATCACTTAATTCCTATTCTTAGTAAACTAATCTGTGCTGTTAGGAACAGACGAAGTCTATTAAGACAGACACTCTCGTTAGATAGTGCTTTTACCAAGCGAATCTCCATAAAAAGTTAGTAGACCAAGAAGAAAATGGTGTGATAGAGTCTGGGAGGATTACAGTGAAGGAGAATCTATTCACAGCTCTAGACATGGGGAGGATCAGGGTTAATATCCACATTTAAAACTGGGTAGTGGTTTTAAGACTGGCACAAATGAGGGGAAGAAAAGAGCAGCAGTTTCCCTCTGAGGATGAAGTGAGGATAAGATGGCGTCACTGGTTGGGACTAGCAAAAGAGCGAGCATATGCATATATTTTTTTTAAAGTCCTTATTGTTGAGAGCTCATGGGTGCAGCTTCCGTGACATATATAGCAGACACCATTTCACAGCAGATGTCCTGATCTTCTTGGTCTTACAGTCTTCTCACCCTCTCTTTGGTGATTTTTCCCGAGCCTTGGGTGTAGGGATTGCATGGGACGTATATCAGTGGGCGGCAAGCACCACACAGTCAGTGGATCTCTATAGCAGTCTCCGTATAATGCACAAATAAGATTCTTTAATGAGGGGTAAGAGCTGTGCTTACATCTAAGGATTCTGTAGGTCTACACAGCGACATCAATGGACACGCAAACGTGGACGGGGGGAGTCCAACATGGTCCCACCACTAGATGAAGAGCAACAGTGAGTGTTTACAGACAACCTCCTATGCTCATTGTCCAACCTCAAGTGGTCAGAGATGAACATATGTACATACACACAAAGCTAAATGGATTGAGTTATATAAATAGGTACACACATACATATATATATGTGTGTGTGTGTAACAATATTAATTAAGGAAGAGATCATGGGTGTTATGATGGAGATGTAAGAGAGATGGTAAGAGAGATGGAGGCAGAGAGGCAGAGAGGGAGGGACAGGGATGATGTAGATTCAATGTTGATATATGACATTATCAATTAAGTAAATAAAATAAAAACTTAAGACAGTATAGTCTTTTGGCTGCTTCCAACCTGTCTCATAGTATTGCCAATATCATAATCTTTGAATGCTTGAATGAGGGGGGATTGCTATTTTTAGACAGGATCTCACTATGTAGTCTAGGCTGGTCTCCAACTCTTATAAGCAAATGAACCTTCAACTTCAGTATTCCAAGTAGCCAAGACTATGGAGTTGACCTACTCACTATACCTGGATTTAATTGTTTTAATCATTCTTTTTTATCATGCACTCGCCGGTAATATAATTTTATCATGATAATTTTAACAAAGAGTATGACAACATAGATTAATAAAGTTATGTGGATTTACCACTTTATGAAAATGTATTTAAAGATAAAACAGCATGTCATCCCTTGTCCAGGAGGACAGAATATAGAGTAGTGAGTGTCAAATACCTAATAGAAGATAGACCAGAGAGAAACTGATGTCAGAACTGGGGAGGGGCTAGGTCCAAAAAGTAAAGTTGTAAAGCTGAGTACGACTCAGATGGTAGCAGGCTGTTTATGGATCCTGCTTGCCACATGTTTTTGTAAATAAATATTTACAAAGTGATTTATTGAATACAGTTGTATCCATATATATTAAGGCTACTTCTGTGCTATACCAACAGCAGAATGATTGATCCAGAAACTGTTCTGTTGCTGGAGGCCACTCATTCATTCCTGTTTGCCCAGACCCAAAATAATCACATGGAAACTATATTATTTGCAATACTGTTTGGCCAATAGCTTAAGTGTATTTCTAGGCAGCTCTTATGTATTAAATTAACCCATTTCTATTAATCTGTAATGCCATGTGGTTGTGGCCTACCAGTAAGGTTCTGTCCTGCATCTATCTCCTGTGGTGACTCTATGGCTTCTTTCTGACTCCACCTAGTCTCTCCTCCTCTATCTGCTTGGAATCCCTGCCTTGTTCTTTTCTATTAAACTATTGGCCAAAACAGCTTTATTCATTAACCAATAAAAGCAACACAAAGACAGAAGGACTTCCCAAACCATTTCCCCTTTTCTGTTCAAATGAAAAGGAAAGTTTTAACTTTGAAATAAGAAAATTGCATACAAGACAGTTATCAAGCAATAATTATAGTCATAATATTTATATCTACTTTATCTTTTATCATAATTACAAACTATGATTATAACTATCTATTCTTCAACTCCATCAAAGACTCCAGGAAGATATGATTTTACCTAAGTAAACAGGAAGTGCATTGTAAGCAATTTCCAAAACTTTAAAATTGACAGACATCTCACTGCCTGGATAGTTACCCAATGTTTTTCCTTAACATTGGGGCACCCATCTTCAGCCTACAGGCCCGTGGTATTTGGCAGATTTTCCATGAAGCAGGAAATTTAAAGAAAATTCCACCTATATTGGTAGTTTGTCATTCACTTTTTTCTGTGTCCTGCAGAATGTCTGGCAGACTCTCTCATGAAGCAGGAACCCCAAAGGATTGTCTCACCTTTAGGCACATTCAGCAGTCATTTCTCTGTGAGTCCTTCATGTCCAGGTCACCCAACATACCAACAAGCAGTCTAGGCAAGAGCAATTTCTTCTCAAATGGCTACCAAACTCCATGAGGAGCCTCTTTGATGCCTATCTTCCTCTTGAAGTAATTGATACTTCCAGAAGCAGATGTGTCTCATTGTCATGAAAAGCCCTAAATTTTTAAATATTTTAAATGCCATGTTCTGTAGTCTTTGAAAAATCTGAAGAATACCTATCTAACTGAAATATATCCCTATATATCTAGAAAACCTAACTAATATGACTACAAACTTGACTATTATAGATGATTATCTATTAGCCTTTATTTCTTAATTATACATTACATTTTTAAATGGGCTACAGAAACACAATACCTTAATCAAGAGCAGAAATACATACACACGTGTGTGTGTGTAAAGAGAGATAACAAAATTGATCTCAAATTCGTATCAATAAACCAAGATCCATATCAATACAAAGTATTCATCTCTATATAATATCCCCCTTTAAATATAAACAAACATTTATAAGCATTATTTGAGAATTTGGGTGTAGTTCTCTCCAAACTGCTTCCTGTTTTATGTTGGGTAAAATATTTTTAGGAGCTTATGGAGACTTTTGGGGAATCTTTGTCCATCAAATCATATCATCCTGGAAGGAATCCAAAGGTTCTCATCCTCTGTGGAAACAAAAGCATAACCTCTCATCCAAAGCAACATATCCTTAGGCCCAAATTTTGAAGTCAAGATACCTTTAAAGTATATATGTTGGTTTAGTTTAGCAGCCCCCATAATCAAATATCTTTCTGTAGTCAAAAATTCAAAGAAAACATAATATACATAATCCAGGGTTTCTGTGTATATTTAATCTTTACATGGCTTGTTTTTCTTTACTGCTTTAATCTATAACTATCTGTACTCTGTCTCTTTAAAGACTTTGTTTTATTTTTAAAACTATTCATTTCTTTTGTAACTGTCTATAGTCTTTTTCTTCTCTCTCCCAAGCATATGTACATTTATCTGTAGGGCCCGGGTCTGCCCTTGTTCCTGGGGCTCACCTTGAGGAAGGTTTCTGGTCAGATGACTAAGCATCCTGTTTGTTCCTGTGCTCCCTCTGCGCCTGGTGATTTGTTGTAGGGCATTGTTGACTCTATTGTTGGTATGGTAATTTCCCACCTGCCTAGGTGGGAGTCCTTGTGCAGCAGTTAGATATGGTAATTTCCCACCTGCCTGGGTGGAATTCCTTGGGCAGTAGTTGGGTATTTAAGATTTTCCCCAAGGCTAAATAAACGGCATTCGGCTGATCTCTTTTCGAATGACCCAGGTCTCTTTGTGTGTTCTTTCAATCTCCAGGCCCTTGTCCGACTAGCGTAAGGTACAGTGGCACGCGAACTGTACCGAGGGGGTAACACAGAATCGGGTGTTACATTTATCCAACACTATGACCCATTCAGAGGTTTATTTCTGTCTAAATCTGTCTTTATTGCATATCTGTAATTATTTTCTGACCAGGAGTGCTCTATTTTTAAATGCTAAGTAGGCATGGCTAGGACCAACTGCACGGTTCTGCCGATTGGCTCCACCCAGTCTAACGTAGTGCAGGTATGTTTGCTGCCTCTGAGAGTCACCCAGCTCCAGGATCACAGGGGGTCTATCCACCATTAAGCAACTAGTAGCATGCTGCTCACAAACCCCATAAAAGTGCTTGCCTCCTGAAAGAGCCAGAGTTTGTGCTGGCAGTACAAACCAGAAAGCTGCCATTTCTTAGGCTGAGTCAGAAAGCCTTTTCTTAAAGGAGCTGCAACACCTCTACTAGCCACCAGCAAACAAAGCCCATCTGAAAAAAAAAAATGCAGGCTACCAAGAAGCTGTGCTTCTCTCTATTTTTCTGTGTCTAGAATTCTTTTGCTAGCTTTCTCAGGTTTTATGTGACTGTAGCCAATCACACTGGTGCCAATCTGTTGCTGGAGGCTGCTCATTCTTTTTCAGTCACCCAGACCCAAAATAACCACACAGAAACTATATTATTTGCAATATTGTTTGGACAATAGCTTAAGCGTATTGCTAGCTAGATCTTATATCTAAAATTAACCCATTTCTATTCATCTGTGCATCATCATGTTGTTGTGACCTACCAGTTAAGGTTCCATCTGGTGTCTGTCTCCTCCAGACATCCCACCAACTTCACCTTCTTTCTCCTAGCATTCAGCACCTATCTCTATTCTGCCCAGTCATAGGCCCAAGCAGCTTCTTCATTCATTAACCAATAAAAGCAAAACCTATACAGAAGAACTTCCCACACCCAGAGCTTTGAATATTTAAGCATGTTTGTGAAGCCAAAACAGAAAGTAAAGGAAAGATTAAAACCTTAAGCATGGGAGAGGTGAGACAGGATGGCTTTTCAAGAATTGTCTGATTGCTATAGCAAGACAAATGAGAAAGGAAAAAGGAAGTTCCTGAGCCCTTGCAACAGTCTTCAAAACAGTAAAAATTCCATGTTATTCATATTTAGGGAAATATGAAAGTCAAGACTGACTAAAAACTGAAAATTAAACAACAAAATCAGAATGACATTTTTATGAGCAGGGAAGGCAAGGGTATTTCTATGCCTCAGAGAGAAGCCTGTGGTCTACAGTGAGCTCTGCCTGGGGAATGCCGGGAAGTCACATGAGCAGCCCAAAGGCTGGGGAAACAGCACATGGGAACTCCCCATGGGAAAGCATCTCAAAGATCTTCACAATGAATAACCAAATTCAAACCACAGGGTTTAATTGGAGGAGGAAATAGATTTGGTTTCAGAAAAAAAAAATGAGAACTGGGTAAAAACAAAGGGAAGCATGCTATTTGGCCACAAAGTATCGCCTAGAAACAAAATGGTAAAGGCTCCAATGTGAAGTCTGGTGGCTCTTCTGGAAAGAGCAAGAGCATTTCTCAAGTTCAAATTTCCAGGAAAAGGACTCTGTTATATTGAACTTTTTAGATCAGAGGGTCATTCATGAATACATCTTAAGATCCAAGGAATGCTCAGGTACCCAAACCCAGCCCAGGATGTAAGAAGACATTTCTAAATATGATGGACTTAGAAGAGACCTTAGGAGGGGTCCCCCATAGAGTCACTGGGGCAAGGACAAGGTTCACATTCAGGAGTCTCTGCTTTCTGCTGTGGTCAAGCTCTTTGGGACACCGCAGCTCCACAGACTATAATAATGTAGACTGTTTATACTTAGTATATCTCCATCTCCTCTCCCCAAAAGGGTTTTCACTCTCATTAAGCTTAATTAGACAAAGACAGAAAATGACTTTTGTAATTCATACAAAAAATTAGTCAATATTTTGATTGATAATCTAGCAAACTGCTAAGGAGCAATTACTCAGTGCAGGTTCAATCAACAACCTTCTGTTTTTGAATTTGACCTTGCAAATTTGTACTTTAAAGTTATTCGTTAATGATTTTCCTTCTGTGGCACAAACATGGAATAGAAACCAAGGGAGCTGAGTATGCAGGCACACTAACACATACGGGGTATTACCACATACCTCGAGGTGGCTCTAAACTCTTTGGATTCCGGTCTTTGAATTAGTGCTCGTTTTTGTCCATGCATGATCTTGTACGAGATGAACCACGAGGTAGTCAAACTGACATCTCTATTCTTTATCTATTCCTTGGCTTCAGCCAGAAGGGTTTCCCATCCTGTACTGATAGTCAAAGCAGAGGGACTTCACATGGAATTTCACATTGCATTCGTATTAAATGCTAACCCAATTCAGTAACAAACTCCTGAGATCAAACAGCAGTTTCTCTTTCCCCTGATGCTGACTTAAGCCATGCATCATCCCTTTTAACTACTGATTTTCTTTCTTACCGGATTCATGTAGAAGATAAAGCGCCTCGACCATCTCCATACATCACCCTGTGCTGGGACTTAAATTGAAAGCTACTTCTGCAGGGAAACAGGAGAGAATGTCTTTTTTAAGTCCTTGTAGTTTAATAAGAAAGTTAATGTTCTGGCTAAAGATGTACATCAGAGTACAAAAATTAACTTTTGAAGAGACATCTTAAAACAGTCATAATCACACCCTTGCATAAAGTTATGAGCTACTCTGTGACTGTCTACACTTAATATCTTTTATTCTGAAGACTCAATGAAAAGTTTAGGTTTGGTTTTGTTATAGTCTCCCTCCCCCTCTCTTTCCTTCTCTCTCTGAGTTTGCTTACTGACTAGCATCAGATATCACGTGTGTTTAAGCTATCTGTCTGTATGTACATGTACAGATTAATCATGTCCCGTGTCTTAGAGCTCTAGGACAAACATCAGGAAAATAAGGCCATCCTTTCATTTTATTTGTTCCTTGAATTTTATTTGCTATTTATTGTTGTTGTTGTTACTGCTGCTGTGCGAATGTATGATAGCGTAATATGGAAGCACACCTGCCATGGTCTGCAAGTTGAGGTCAGAGGGCAACTTCGTGGAGTCCGTCCTCTTCTTCCACTTGTCCACTAGTTCCGGGGATTAAACTCAGGTTGCCAGGGGTAAAGCAAAGACCTTTACACAGCGAGTCATCCACTGGCCCTATGTATTAAGTCTTTGTCTTCAGTTCAGATTAAGTATTTCTTCTGGCTTTTCACTCCTGGGGCTTCTATTTTTGGTAGCTTTGATGTAAATGGTGCTATCTTGTTCTTAAAATCACTTCGGACCAAGATGCTGTTAGTCTTTCTCGGGTCAATCTCTAAGTTTCTATTCTCTCCTCAAAGGACACAACACCTGTCATTATGTGGATTACAAGTAGTAGGAGAAACAGAGGGAGAATGCTGGGCCCACAGAAGCCCGGGAAAGATTCCTTGGACTATGAGCTGTGTGTGATATCTCATGATGCATTCTCTCCTAGGTGTGTGTGTGCACGCACGCATGTGCTTGTTTTGTTTTACAGTACATCAAATAGCTGGGGACTGGCTTCCTGAGTAAGAACACTTGTTCTGAAGACACGAGTCCCCAGTACCCATATTGAAAAGCTAGGCATGAATTGGAAAGGAAGAAGTTAAACTTTCATGATTTGCAGATGATATGATAGTGTACATAAGCGACCCGAAAAACTCCACCAAAGAACTCCTACAGCTGATAAACTCCTTTAGTATCGTGGCAGGTTACAAGATCAACTCCAAAAAATCAGTCACCCTCCTATATACAAAGGATAAGGAAGCAGAGAAAGAAATCAGAGAAGCTTCACCTTTCGCGATAGCCACAAATAGCATAAAATATCTTGGGGTAACTCTAACCAAGGAAGTGAAAGACCTATTTGACAAGAACTTTAAGTCTTTGAAGAAAGAAATTGAAGAGGATACCAGAAAATGGAAGGATCTCCCTTGCTCTTGGATTGGGAGGATCAACATAGTAAAAATGGCAATACTACCAAAGGCAATCTATAGATTTAATGCAATCCCCTTAAAGATCCCATCAAAATTCTTCACAGATCTTGAGAGGACAATAATCAACTTTATATGGAAGAACAAGAAACCCAGGATAGCCAAAACAATCTTATACAATAAAGGAACTTCTGGAGGCATTACCATCCCTGACTTCAAACTCTATTACAGAGCTACAGTATTGAAAACAGCTTGGTATTGGCATAAAAATAGAGAAGTCGACCAATGGAATCGAATAGAAGACCCAGATCTTAACCCACAAACCTATGAACACCTGATTTTTGATAAAGGAGCTAAAAGCACACAATGAAAGAAAGAAAGCATCTTCAACAAATGGTGTTGGCATAACTGGATGTCAACCTGTAGAAGAATGAAAGTAGATCCGTGTCTATCACCATGCACAAAACTCAAGTCCAAATGGATTAAAGACCTCAATATCAATCTGAACACACTGAACCTGTTAGAGGAGAAAGTGGGAAGTACTCTACTACATATGGGTACAGGAGACCATTTCCTACGTGTAGCCCCAGCAGCACAGACGTTAAGGGCAACATTGAATAAATGGGACCTCCTGAAGCTGAGCAGCTTCTGTAAAGCAAAGGATACTGTCACTAAGACAAAAAGGCAGCCTACTGACTGGGAAAAGATCTTCACCAACCCCACAACAGACAAAGGTCTGATCTCCAAAATATATAAGGAACTCAAGAGACTAGACTTTAAAGTGCTAATGAACCCAATTAAAAAATGGGGCACTGAACTGAACAGAGAATTCTCAACAGAAGAAGTTCAAATGGCCAAAAGACACTTAAGGGCATGCTCAACCTCCTTAGCAATCAGGGAAATGCAAATCAAAACAATGTTAAGATACCATCTTACACCTGTCAGAATGGCTGAAATCAAAAACACCAATGATAGCCTTTGCTGGAGAGGATGTGGAGTAAGGGGTACACTCATCCATTGCTGGTGGGAATGCAAACTTGTGCAACCGCTTTGGAAAGCAGTGTGGAGGTTTCTCAGGAAATTTGGGATCCACCTACCCCAGGACCCAGCAATCCCACTCTTGGGAATTTACCCAAGAGATGCCCAATCATATTACAAAAGCATCTGTTCAACTATGTTTATAGCAGCATTATTTGTAATAGCCAGAACCTGGAAACAACCTAGATGCTCTTCAGTGGAAGAATGGATGAAGAAAGTGTGGAATATATACATATTAGAGTACTACTTGGCGGTAAAAAACAATGACATCTTGAATTTTGCATGCAAATGGAGGGAAATAGAAAACACCATCCTGAGTGAGGTAACCCAGGCCCAAAAAGATGAACATGGGATGTACTCACTCATAATTGGGTTCTAGCCATAAATAAAGGACATTAAGCCTATAATTCGTAAAAATCCTAGAGAAGCAATATAAGAAGGTGAACCCAAAGAAAAACATATAGTTATCCTCCTGGATACTGGAAGTAGACAAGATTGCCGGACAAAAAATGGGAACATAGGGGTGGGATGGGATGGGGGGAGGGGGGAAGGGGGCGAGAAAAGTGTGAAGTGGAGGATGGGAAGAGCTTGGGGGAATAGGATGGTTGGGATATAGGAAGGGTGGATATGGGAACAAGGAATTATATATCTTACTTAAGGGAGCCATTCTAGGGTTGGCAGAGACTTGACTCTAGAGGGGTTCCCAGGTGTCCAGAGGACGCCCCCAGCTAGGTCCTTGGGCAGCTGAGGAGAGGGTGCCAGAAATGTCCAGATCCTATTGCCATACTCATGAATATCTTGCATATCACCATAGAACCTTCACCTGGCATTGGATGGAGAAAATGACAGAGCCCCACATAGGAGCACCGGACTGAGCTCCCAAGGTCCCGATGAGGAGCAAAAGGAGGGAGATCATGAGCAAGGAAGTCAGGACCGTGAGGAGTGCGTTTACCCATTGAGACGGTGGGACAGATCTAACGGGAGACCACCAAGTCCAGTTGGAATGGAACTGATGGAACAGGGGACCAAACCGGGCTCTCTGAATGTGGCTGACGGTGGAGGAGGACTGAGAAACCAAGGACAACGGCAATGAATGTGAACTCTACAGCATGGACGGGCTCACTGTGAGCCTTAACCTTCACCTGGCAATGGATGGAGATAGAGACAGAGCCCCACATTGGAGCACCGGACTGAGCTCCCAAAGTTCTGATGAGGAGCAGAAGGAGAGAGATCATGAGAAAGAAAGTCAGAACCATGAGGGATGCGTTCACCCACTGAGACGGCAGGACAGAACTAATGGGAGACCACCAAGTCCACTTGGAATGGGACTGATGGAACATGCGACCAAATCGGACTCTCTGAAAGTGGCTGATGGTGGAGGCTGACCGAGGAGCCAAGGACAATGGCGATGGGCTTGGTCTCTACGACATGTACGGGCTCTGTGTGAGCCTTGTCAGTTTGGTTGCTCACCTTCCTGGACCTGGAGGGAGTTGGGAGGACCTTGGACTCAACATAGTGTAGAGAACCCTGATGGCTCTTTGGCCTGGAGAGGGAGGGAGTGGGGGTATGGGTGGAGGGGAGGGGAGGGAAGGGGGAGGAGGAGGGGAGGAGATGGCAATTTTTATTTTTTTTATTTTTTTATTTTTTGGTTTTTCGAGACAGGGTTTCTCTGTGGCTTTGGAGCCTGTCCTGGAACTAGCTCTTGTAGACCAGGCTGGTCTCGAACTCACAGAGATCCGCCTGCCTCTGCCTCCCGAGTGCTGGGATTAAAGGCGTGCGCCACCACCGCCCGGCTGAGATGGCAATTTTTAATAAAAAATAAATAAACTGGAAAAAAAAAAGAAAAGCTAGGCATGGCTGTATATGTTGTAACTTTGGCATCAGAGAATGGAGGAAGGTAGATCCCAAAAGATCTCCAGCTAGACAAAATGGTGAGCTCCCACTTCAGTAAGAAGCTATCCCAATGCGGGCAAAAACAGAGGAAAGCGTTCCAAGCCTGGCTCTGGCCTCTATATGCACGAGCAAGGGCACATGCTTGCACGCTCATGTGTGTGCGTGACACAACATGCAAACACACAAGAAGAAAGAGAGGAAATAAAAGGAGCTGAGAAAGGAAAAGAACCTCTGGGAGAACAAGAGGATGGTCCATCAGAGGCACCAGTCAGGTACCTGCTCCTCACAAACATCCGAAGCAGAGGAGCAAGCACTCTGCACTGAGTGGTTGTGAGGGGGCATTAGACTCAACAGAAGTAAAACGTAAAACTTGTCAAGTCTAAACACTAAAGATAAAAACATAGCAAGAGGAAAAACCATATCTTAACACCTATGACCCTGGCTCCACAGCCAGGGGTGCGGGGAGGGGGAGTCTCCTTTTCTTTAAAAGTGAAGAGAGAATACCAGCAAATTCTATCAACAAGGATAACAACAACCCAAGTCAGGAAGTCTCACAAGCACAAAAGCCTTGCAGTCTAACTAGAAAAGAAACCACACAGTGTCCTCACATTGGAAAAGGAAGTCTCTTCCCGACAAACACGGTGTTGCAGCCCGGAGCCAACTTGAATGGAGGTGCACTGCACATGGGTAGACTGCTCTCTGAAGTTAGAAATAGCTGCTTATTATTGGCTCTAAGACTGCAGTGACTTTCCGCTGCGGTGACTCAGTGGGTAACTGTCTCTCATGAGTCAAACATGGCTCGGCAGAGTAACTGATGCAAAACAGCCGAGAGCAGAGTGCTGTGAGATGAAATGACTGGGATGCCGCCCTCATGAGATGGGAAATGTGGACCCCGAGTTTCTAGGCCAAAAGAATACCCAGGCATGAGTGATTGCATCAGGGTACCAGCAAGGAAGGCAGCTACCCATGCAATTTCTGCCACCCCCTCCCAGTGCTAGGCATGATGCCTACCATTAAGGTAGAGCAAGAAGTCTATAATTGTTATCCCTCAGCTAAAGGAACATAGTGGGGTTGTCCAAAGAGGTCCAATAGCTTCAGTTGTTTAGGGGAAAACTATCTAAGACTGTCTATAATGAAATCTATCTAGTCTCAGGTTCTTGGCCTCATCAACAGTGTCAAGAAAGGGCTTGCACCATGAAAACTGTTTCTTTCTTTTTAAAATTGTATTATTGTGTTCATGTCTGTCTGTCTGTCTTTCTGTCGATGTGCCCGTGTGTCTGTGTCTTTCTGTCTGTGTGCCGGTCTGTGCGTTTATGTGTCACTGTGTTCCTATGTTTGGATGTGTGCACACACACGAGCACATGCATGCATGTGCACATGTTTGCCTGCCACAGCCTCTGTGTGGAAGTCAGAGGACAGTTTTTGAGAATCTGTTCTCCATTTCTGCCATGTGGGTACAGAAAATCATACTGAGGTTCCTCAGACTTGGCTGCAGCTGTCACTACCCAATGAACCATCTCACTAGCTCCAGAATTGGTTCTTTGAAATGATAAAGAAAAACACAAACATTTAGCCAAACTAAGGGATCAGGGTAGGAGATACCTTAAAAAGTTACTTAATAAAAATTCAGTATGAAAAATAGTCATTTTTTTCAATATATGTTCTCTGTGGATTTATGTGGCAAAGTACTTTCATCCTAACTAAAATGGATAAGGCCCTATTTCATTGACTAAGATGGGATTTTAAAAGATCAAACAACACAAATAATTTCTCTGAACTTTTGAAAGAAACAGATAAATTAGAGGATTGGAGGCAACTAGACTGTCTGTACATTATCAAACTATAACCCAAATAAAAATGTTCTTCCAGACATGTGCAGATGGTGGTTTGAAATCACTGAGACTTAACAAATGATGAAATATGGCTGGCCTTTAGGTTTCCTGGATGGAGTCTATTGCAGAACGCCTCAGCATCTGAAGATGCAGAGGATGTATAACAAGTGTTATCACCAAAGAGCGTCAGAGAAAGTCTTCAGCGAAGCAGAAGTAAGAACGCAGCCTGGGGCCTGGAGGGCCTTCTGTCTGGCCTACGGCACACTGTCTGCCGCCGTTTAGAGTCTATGCAGAGACCTTGTTTTCCTTCACTTTGGGCCCATATGTTTCTGCTGCCCTTTCCTTGCGAAGATGACTTTTTTCCCACATTTTGCTATTTTCTGCTTTATAAGCATGTGGATTTTTTTTTTAATTCTTTTGGTTTTGTTGAAGTGACACTTCACTAGCTAAGACAAATAAAGCATTTAACATAAGGGTAGCAATTAAAAGATTTTGATAGTATCTTAAATGTACACACAACATCCTAAAGAATACCATAGACAGTGCACTCCACAGTCTGACACAGCCTCCAATGCAGGGTTTGTGCAAGCAGAATTAAAAGCCTTTAGTTTTATTTTTATCAAAATGCAATAAAGTTCATTTTAATTATTTTTTACTTCTAAGGACCCTAGAAGCCCAGATAGAGGAGGTCAGGGGCTCCAAAATTTAAGAGAACAAATCTGAGAGCAACTGGGTCTAGACAGAGTGTCTTAGGGCATCCGAAGTCTAAACACAAAAAGCTGAAAAGAAAGTGAGAAAAACCATATGACTACATTACTCCCAGTAATTTTGTAATCCCTGAATAAATTGCTTTCAGATTTAACTTGAAAAGCTATAATATCAAGGAAGTATGACTGGAATGTGATTTGGTGAAGGAGAAAGATTTGCCTAAGCATCTGAAGTAAAAATGGCGATTAAGTGCCAGCACAGAAGCGGTTTTACTCAGCCTTGAACCCTACACGCTACAATGCTAACCAGCCAGGAAGACATGCCCACTGGGGCAATCATGGCACAAGTGTTAGAGGGAGAAATAACTGCTTTCAGACTGCATCTGAGGCCTGTTCCTCGGGAAAGAATTCATTCCTGGCAGTGTAGTCCTGGTTAAAGCCCACAGATGAGCATGTTATAGGCCTTAGTAGTAAACGACTATTGTTATTTTGCTAATGGTCATGCTGTCATACTATCTAGATGTTTATGCTAATACCCATAATTCTGCACTCTTCTCAACCTCTATCAATGTAGCCTCTTTGCAGTGGACAGGGGTAATGCAGAGAATCATATTGGGTCAAAGTATTGAGACTAAGGGACTATGAGTGCTCAGACTTAGATGAGACATTTATAGAAACCCCCACCCAAGGCCCAGGGAACACAAGGATATAAGGGGTGGGAAGAGCACAAGACCCAGAGAATGGGAAGGAGGGCTGGGAAATGTTGTCTTTCTTACATGCCTTGATGGTCACATAAAGCGCTAAACAATCCCACACCAGTTTGGATTTAAAGGGTTATTTATTTGAGGAGGAAAAATTACAGAACACCATCCTACACAACAGCCAGGAAAGGAGTCTAGTGGTGGAGCAAGAGAGAGAGCGGAGGGCTGCCTCTGCTTTGTAAAGAGAAAGAGACCACACCCCAGTGGGCTGGTATTTCAATGGCTATTGGCTGAAGGAGCGGAAGGAGCTCCCACAGCAGTCATACTCAGGGTCACTTGAAAAAGACCTACACAATGTCAAGCCAACTCCAGCATAGATGGGGAAGGGTTCATGCATCCCTACCCCCAGCTGAGAACCAGTTGGCAATTGATGGCTGCTGAAGGAGGGAGAATCGTCGTTTCTTAGGGGTGTGGCCACTGGTAGGTTGGCTATGAGCCTGTGAATAGCCCCATACCCACTTACCATGTGCATGATACTGAACAGACGCAGTGGAATTAAGGGTAAAAAAAGAAGCTATGGAAACTGGAGAGGGAATGTGTTGATAGGAGCCAGTTCTAGAGGAGTTGCAAGAGGGAAACTGGGTAGATACGATCAAAACACATTGTACACACGTGCGAAACTCTCAAAGAATGAATTTAAAGTACGACAATATTTTAAAAAGCGTGTCAGCAGATGGTCTGCAACCAGTTAAACAAAGCTACCAGATTAGTTACACTGTGACCCGAGAACGAAGGTGCCGCAGTCAGCCGTCCTGGCCATCCATCTGCCTAGCAAGGAAGAGTTACAAGGTATTGAAGGTCATCCTGGATGAACTGACGACATCCACCATTAAAATTATCCCGTCACTGTGTTCCAATTGCATTTCTGCCAACATGTTTCAATTTCCCCAGGAACTTTTAATTTCTTTATAGAGAAGATAATGTTTTAAACCAAATAAGATCAGAAATTCAGTTTCTTTGTTACATATTTCTTATCGAAAATTAAATTTAAATATCCCCCACACTGAGTTATAAAAAGTTGCCCATAATCAAATCATTACCTCTGCCTTGCTTCTCTAGCTATGCTAATGCCTAGTTAACTACTGTGCCTTGCTTCTCCTTTACAACTTTTTCCTCATTTCTTACCTCCTAACAATACCAACTCTAAAATGCTAATGTACTGGTTATGCAGGGCAATTATGAAAATCATATGGAAGAGCATATGTGAAAGCGCTTTAATCAAATGTGACAATCATGGAGATTTGTAATTGAAACCTAGTGCCTAGCCAATGTTTGGCACATTGTAGATACTAAATCCTTTGGACTTATTTATACGACACCTATTCCACAAGAGAATTAAAATGAGTCAACAAAGGATTACTTAGTAAAATTTTTCTCTTCTTTCTCAGGAGAACTGGCATTACTTATTTTACTCTATTTATTCATCTTAAATGTAAAAGGCAAACATCTCTGTTCCACAGAAGTTTTATTGTGTTTGTTCCCCATATATGCATGAAAATCCCCACAGACAAATTATACATATACAAACAATGTGTGTTTACTAAAAGCCAAATATTTATTTCTCTCTTTACTCTGAGTTGATGTAGTTCCCCCAATTCAAAACACATTGCCATATTTGGGCCAAAAGGAAATCTCGGTGATAGAATGGTCGCCTAGAATGTTTGAGGCCTTTAACCAAATGCTCAACACTGTAAGAGAGGGTTCAACAAAGAAAAAGAAGGAAAAGATCACCAGAACACAAATAGTTTGTTGACTGAGTATGCTACTCAGATATTCAGCTTTCCATTACTATAATACTTGAGATGACTGACATATGACAAGAAAAGGTTTGATTGGCTCAGAGTTTTAAAGCCTCCAGCCCATGACTAGAGAGAGCTATTCCTTTTGCTAGTAAGGTGAATGCACATCACAGAATGTGTATGGCAGGCATCAAAAGGGATGAAAAAAGAAGGGGCTGGGCTCTATAGCCCCGTCAGGAATGCATCCCTATTACCTGAAAACTTCCAGAGAAGACAAATTCCTTAAAGTTTTTGCCATCTCCTACAAACACCAAATCTTCTCTTTAGAGGCCTTTGAAGGATGCTTAAGACTTTAATTTAAGCATATACTAACTGCTGAAATATATCACCTTATATAACAATCAAAACAAACTGAGAATATAGGTTCAGGTTTCCTCATGAAGCAATTTTTATGTACAAGCAGATAAGCTTAGGGAAAACAGCTATGGATGGTGTCCTTTACCATCCCTGCCCATCTGTTTTCAGCCCTCCTCCTCACCTTCAGAAGCCACACCCTTCTGCTTAAGGCCCACCTCCTCAGCTTATGAAATGTGTGTTTCTTCTGTTTCCTTGCAGCTCCAAAGCTCAGTGCAGTTTTAATTTGCTTATTGGTAGCTTGAGTTTTAGCTCCCCAGACCTGCTAAGTCCGTTATCATTTATCCATCTGCCTGACAGCTTCCAAACTTATCAGTGGGTCCCAAAATGCACTGGGATGTTAAGTCAGAAACTGAGAGGTGAGGTCGTATCCTTTGAATTAACAAGCCAGATCAACCGATAAAAACCCACTTACTCCCAGCTTGCTGGCGGCCTCCAAAGCTATTTAAGGACAGAGTCTGTTGGTTTGGAGAGGAAATTACAGATTATCCAATTCCACTTAAATCTATAATTAAATAACCTCATGAAAAAATCACTTATAAGCACCGCTTGGCCATCAGCATTCTTCCAGAGAATCTTAACTTGTGTCTGACAGAGAAAAACCTCTCCTTAGCCCATACATGTTGCTTGGCAATAAATCCCCGTGGCAGGCATACTGCCTGACCCATAATTGGTGCTCAACAAATGTTTGTTGAATGAATGAGCACGAAGATTTGTCCCTCAGAAGCTCAGTTCAGTTCAGCATGAGCTACGGAAGGTTGTGGCTTTCAATATTGGCAGAGTGATGACTGGCAGAAAGTCCTCACGAGTTTTCTTTCTTGTTCTTCTTTCTTCTCGAGCATCACTGAATGTGAATCTTTTTACAGAGTGTTCTAGTTAGCTTCTACTTTAGATAGAAAACTGTTCCCTTAGCCCATTTTTGGCGGCTAACAGCACTGAACGCTATGGACCGAGTAACTTATACACAACGGAAATTTGTGATCATTCTGAAGGCTGGGAAGTGAGAAACAAGGCCCTAGATTTAGTATCTGGTCTGGTCGCACTTGCTGCTTCTGCCTTTCCATGTGACAGCAGAGATGAGATTCACAACCGCTCCCCCATGTAACATAAATACCCCCAAAAGACACACCCTTCAGTGCCATTCATTGCATTGGAGATGGGAATTTTAACATATGAAGTGTAGGGAGTCACATCTCATCTATATTAGATTAGAATCTAGAAGCTCAAGACCGGGAGGGGGGAGAATGTATATGTGCTTCATATTTGAATCTCACCAAGCAACTAAGATGATTAAGAATTTATTATTATGCGTTTTGCCCACACTGCACAATTTCTAGTAGAGTCCAGAGTCCCTGTATTATCAAAACAATTTCAGCCAAACTCCAGCTCCCTGTTCTCTTTCCCCACATAAGCACTACAGCTGGAGGGTTTGTGCTCTAAGGAGGCATAGATATTTGGGGAGGGAGTGGAGTGGAGAAATCCTTAGTATCACCTTCTTTCGTGGGGTTTATCAGCCAGCCGTAGTCTATGAGAGGGTAAGGCGGAGGGTGAATTCAGAGGGAAGGAGTTGAAAACCCCAAAGAAGCTTCATTAACATCTCATCTACGCTTTCCTAACTGGATTCTGATATTTAAACCTTAATTGTATCTCATCCCGGTGCAAACTTCTTTGTTGCCCGCCTTCTGCACTGGGGCTGTACCTTCTCACGGAAGCCCCAGGGAGCTTTGCACCTGGCCCAGACTGCTTGCTTCTGTCTGACAATTTCACAGTTCTGCTGCCAGTGGGTGGGATGACCAGACTGTGCCAAGCTATTCAGATAACATCATTGCTGGCAGGAAGAGAGGCTTGCAGCCATGGCACACATCGCGCCTTCCTCTCATTCCGGACACTCCCCGGAATCACGAGGGGTCCCCTGGACAAAACTGGCTCTTTGCATCATTCATCTGGCAGCCGGGACCTGAGACCGAAAGCGGTTCTCTGAACCAGCAGTGGGAGCATCACATCCAAACCGGTCGGTACTATTCTGCAAATAGTAAAGAAGTAAATGTTTTCATTTGCTGTGACAGTTACTCCTGCAAGCAACATTTTGGGGGAACATTATAACCATTTATTTTCACTGAGAAAATTTAACTTTATCCAAGTCATGACAATAATAGTAACTGACAAAGTGAGCACATTCTGCGCTTAGGCTAAACCCTGCCTTTCTAAATGCACACTACCGTTTCATTTCTGTTTGACAAATAAAGCAAGATGGTAATGGAAAGTGGTACTAATAATACCTCCTTGAGGTCAAATAACTTGCAGACCTGAAGTCCTTGATTAACTGAAAATTATGCTCGGTTCTGATCTCAGTCACTGTTACATTAGCCAACTAAATTAACATACATATTGATAAAGTTCTGTGGTGCAGAAAAGAATTGCCAGAGAGTAAATATTAGTAGGAAAAAGAGAAATTTAGTGGCATTTATTTCTCAATTAAATTAAAATATAAGTACAGGCATATTATCAGTATTGCAATGTGTTCTGAAGTAAGCAAAAACTGATTATATCCAATTTTTATATTTAACACAAATTTATCACTAGCCCAAAGATGAAATCACTAACCAGAGAAGTGGAAACAGAGTAAATCTAGATAAGCACAGAGCTTATGCCACTATTTTCTACCCTTCTTCCTTTCTATAGTTGCATCTCTGGGTCCTTGAATATAAAATATAAAGGGAATATATCTTTGTATATCCTCGTGTGGTAACAGAAACAAAGACACCTGAGACACCAATAAACTTGGGGGCCGAAATGGCGTTTAATGAAGACTCAACCAGGATGCACTTGGAAGAACTTGTCGGTGAACTGTTTGATACTTATGTCCGGGAAACGTGCAGCAAAACAGGAGGAGGCTGGTCAAACTTGGAGGCTTTCTATTTCAGCTGTGGAGTTTAATTACCAGAATTCCTCTGAGGAAATAAAGAAGATGGTGATGATGACGATGAAGAAGACACTGATCAAATCCAAGGTTTCACATTTTTGAAAGACAAGTACTCTTATTCTCTCTGTTGCTTATAAATGCAGTTTGAATGGCTCAGTAAGAGACTTTTATACCATTATGGGATTTTTTTTATCGTAAATACTTCTTCACCTCTCCCCTGTTTTTTTTTTTTTCTTCAGCTGTTGTCTGTAAACAGCTAGGCTCTATGGCAACAAGCTGGAGATAGCTACAGTGGTAGGGGAAATGGAAGTGGGGGTAGAGCCTGTAATGACTGCTGAGTGGGGCGCAGAAACAGAAGAATGCCATGTACCAGGAAGAGGGAGACGGGTCAGGCACTTAGGGAAGCAAGTGTGGGCCAGGGCTGAAGGGCATCTACATTGGAACTTCAGTCCCACTCTGTAAGCCCCAATTCTTGCTGGCTGTCTCCAGACTCCAGGCCAGGACGTACAGCTCTCTGAGCATCACCTTCTATAGGAACAAACTACAGAGCTATAACTGCCTTCCTGTGATAAAACTAGAGAACCTCCACTCCTATGTTCTTTTTTCATCCCTGGTATTAGTAGGTTCATAATGGATAGCTGGGCTATGCACTGTGTTTCACAGAGACGTTAATTTTTCTGATGCTCCAGCTCAGTATCTTTCTGGCCCATTGATGAGTTGAAAGGGAGCATAAGACGGACTGGGAGGAAGTCTCCAGGGGGCCATCATGGCACTACACTCTTGATGTGATGGAAGGAGAGTCAAGACATCACCCAGTCCACACGATGACCTCTTCTTCCTTTTTGAAAGCCTTGGGACTGGCTAATATTCCCTCCAAGGTCTACATCCTCCTCCCAGGCTTCCTTGAGTAGAACCTTACACAGCACAGAGAAGACACCATAGTACTAATGGGCGTGGTGAGTTGTCTGCACCTAGGAGAATCGGTGTCACAGAAATGATGGAACCATGCAGCCACCTAGAGAATGCGCCTGCCAAACTTGATGAGGATGATAACAACTTCAATGCAGCATTTGAAGGAGGCTTCCATAGAGCCCAGAGTTGTGGCTTCTGTGGGTCACTAGGGATGGATACCAAGTGACAAGTGGTAGATGCCAACCTGTGCCTCAGGGCCAACCAGGTCCTGTTCTCAAACAGCCTTCAGAGGGTGGTCCACATGGGCTGTTTCTCCAGCTTGGTTGCAGACAGCTGAATCTAGGACTACACTGGTTATAAGACTGGCCTTCAGCCCAGGCAGGACATGGTTTTGTGATCCCATTCAGCAGCATCTGAGTGCAGCAGATAAAGGATTCTTCTGATCCTTTGTAATACCCAATCATCATCACCTGAGGAATATAGACAGAAGTTTCGGTCCTACCTGGTCCTGCAGCCATTCAGTCCCAAAGAAACACACAGAGGCTTATATTAATTATAAACAGTTTGGCCTATTAGCTTAGGATTATTATTAAGTAGCTCTTACAATTTAAATTAACCCTCAATTCTTATCTATGGTTAGCCACATGGCTTGGTACTTTTGATCAGTGAGGCATTCTCATCTTGCTTCTTCTATGTCTGACAGGTGACTGTGTCTCTGCCTTTCCTCTTCCTAGAATTCTCTTAGTCTGTTCACCCCAACTATACATCTTGCCTGTCTACTGGACAATCAGTATTTTATTAAACTAGTAAGAGTGACAAATCTTTTTACAGTGTACATTCCCCCCTCTTTTTCTAAAAAACAAGACTCCAAATCTAATTTCCTTTGCTTAGTTTTTCTCCTGACCATTATCCCTAACAACTGGAAACCAACACTCTAAAGAAAGACAAACATCCATAATTCATTTTTTGAGATTGTGGGCATAGTTTTCTAGGCTACTTCCTAATGATTGGGGTGCTGATAATATTATTGGGACCCAAAGAAAATTTAGGATTATGGTCAAGTCCTTACTGGAATATTCTGTGAGGTTAGATCATCTCAGCCAAAAGTCTTGAGGCTGTTCTGGATGTGGAACTCAGAGGAAACTACAATAGGGATGCTTAGAAATGTTGGATAGTCTGGGCCATCCATTCCCACTGGAAATTTTTCATGGGGTCTTCCCTGATCAAACCTTACTTTTAAAAACCCAGAACTAATTCACAGCCTCTCATTTCCTGTGGAAGCAAAAGCAAATCCTCTTCTCCAAAGTAACATGTATTTTGACTTAAATTTTGAAGCCAAGGCAGTTTCAAAATATATAGGTTGAATTAATCCTGCAACTTTTATAATCAAATGTCTTTTAGGCGCTGTTTATCCTTCCTCACCAGGCAAATAATTCAAAGACAACCTAAAAACATACAGTATCCAGATTCTGGGTATTTTCTATCTTTACATGACTTTTTTTACTCTATATGTTTTATTTATTTATTTATTTGAGATAGAGTTTCTCTCTGTGTATCTTTGGTTGTTCTGGAACTCACTTTGTATACAAAGCTGGCCTTGAATTTACAGAGATCTGCCTGTAACTGCCTCCCCAGTTCTGGGATTAAAGGTGTGTGTCACCACTACCTGACCTCTAGTCACTTTATATTTGCCTCTGGTCTTCAGGCAAGATTTATTTATCAAAATACAAATAATATACCACTATAGAGGAAGGGAGACCTTCTCCACTGGCAGTATCTCAGTGCTCAGATCACCACAGCCACCATGATCCTGTGACTGGTCTTCAGGACCTCATCAATCACATGAGCTCCCTTAGGATTCTAGATTCTGCTGACAACCTGGAGCTCTTCCTTTTCTCTCCCAGGACCTTCTTACTCTGAGCATATCAGCTGCCTTGCAGAAGAAATATGCAAACATCATGTCTACATCTTGTTCCACTCCAGAATCCAGATCCTGGATACCTTCTCTGGCATGGCTAAGATTCGCAGAAGCCCTGGAAAATGTTCTCATCCTTTTTGTTGCCTAAGGAGTCACCATTTTCCTTGCCCTTCACCAGAAAGTCAGCACTTTTTCACGTCACCCGGAGGGAACTAATCCCTCCGTTGTGTGGTCTTCAACCCACTCCCACTACACTGCAAATGTTCTTGTCGTCTAGCCACACATTTCCATTCAGGGGTCACCCAGAGTGGTGTTGGCAGTGTCTCCCTTATTCCCCTCTCCCCAGGGTGCTGTTGCCCTTGACAAGCACAGTGGGGATCGCAGGTCCCTTCATACACTGATCCCCAGCAACATCCTACACGGTACTTACAGTTCCCTGAGAGGAGTTCAAACTAAGCAATTCACTCTGGTACTGAGCGCCTTCCTCAACATCTGCCCACGGATCAGGAAGCAGGACCCAGGGTATGAATGATGCCAGTGTTGCAAGGAATGATGGGGTGGTAAGTTGCCATCCAACATGCCAACCACAGTTGTGTGTAGCTGCCGGGTCTGAATGAAGGCAGTTCTACTGTACTTTGTGGCTTTGGCATGGTTTCTCTTGTCCTCAGGTATGGCACAGTTCTACTGAGCTGCTGAAGTGGGGAGGACTATAGGATTGGGATGCTTTGCTCCTATATGAGTTGAACTGGAAAGATGAAATGTATTTATAGCTGGTTCTCTGCACTCATCCTTAGCATAAAGCACTCAGTTCCGCCTTCCTCAACTTCCTTTGGAGGAAGACAAACATGTTCCCTATACATTATAAGCTGTTATTGTGCAATGGACCATGCATTTCTGGTACAGACTTTCTATAAGTTTTTGGAATCACTGCTGAATTCACTCTTCTTCCAACACCATATTTTCCAACTGAGAATCTGTTTCTTTTCCTCCCCAGCATCCTCCGCCGCTCCTGGCACATAATAATTGCTCAGCAAATGCTAGCTAAATGTCTCTTTGATCCAGTTCCCTCACTTTCCAGATAACAGGCCGGGATTCTGGACACAGAACTGACTCCAGAGAAGAGATCTTAAGCCACAACACTGCTTCTTGGAGGTATGTGTTATCCCAAGAAGAACTCCAAGCTGGAGATGGCAATAACAGGGAGATGGAAAATTATAAGGCATGTGGGATTTTAAAAAATTGTCCTACCTATATGCAAGCCAAAAGAAAAAGGCAAGAAACAAGAGGAAAATCTCAGTCATCATCCCTATAAGGAAAGAGACGGCTTTAAACTTTCTAACATCTGGATATATTTTCCTAGAAAGGTAACTGCTTACCCTAGAGACACATGGACAGCAAAGCAGAAGTCATCTGTACACACACACACATACACACACACCATCTATGCCAAGACTTTTATTTTTAATGTATTATAGGTGCATATGTGCAACACGCACAATAATATCCACTCCATATAAAAAATCTCAAGTTACAGAGGAGACAGAGTGAGTTTTCAGGATGGGATGACTATGAATCAAACACAGTGCACGTGGTTTGTCTCCAGATGACTGACTCATCACATGTTTTGAGTTACTGACTTCCCCAAATTGCCCATAAACAAAATAAATAAAAACTTGACAAACCCCATTTATTTCCAGTTAGTCACACTCAGCTAACTCTAAAAATGGAAGTTTAGAGATGGACATGAGGGGGCAAGACAGCTGCAATGGAAAGAGAGAGTTTGGGTGCAGAGCTGGGCCCCTACAGAGGAGCCAATAAACTGCATGGTCCTCAGGCTTTACTTGGCATATTATAATTTTTAGGATGATATCAGATACTTGGGTCCCACAAGGAAACAGCGTGAGAGCAAACCCTGTTGATCTCTGGGCAAAGGATGGAAGGAAGAAGGAAGTCGGTCTTCTGAATCCCAGAAGAGTCTTCTGATAAACTGTGCCTACTGTAACAGAAGGCGTGTACTGGGAAGTCAAGCTGTATAAAGTTCATTGAATGTTTGTTTTCTGGAAGCTCTTTACATTGACAGCCACTTAGAAGCTAACTTTGTATATAAATGAAGCTAACCACATATAACCAGCATTTATCAATACTTCCTATTTGTATGCTAATGAATGTTGGAGGAGGGATATGGTCACTTCCTGGAGGAGTCACATTTCTATCATCTACGTTAGCCACTGAGATTCCTTTCTCTTGTTACACTGAAAAGACGATCTTTCCAAGGCTTCTGAAAGAATAAATGGGCATTTCGCTGTGTAAACTAGTCCATTATTTGGTTATAGCAAAGTATCCGATACCAACCTGAAAAGCACAAATCCCAAAGGTATGGGACAAAAGACAGCACCAAGAACAGAGTTGATAATGAAGTAGAAAATCCACACCTTCCAAAATATAAATATACCACCTATAATGTTTGGAATACTATCAGTACTGTATCTCTTGTGATTGAGTTTCATTTACCAGAGTTACAATACCAGACTAACGCTATCTAGACACAATCATGAACAAAACAAGCTTGGAGAATAGAAAAGATATGATATTTTTGTTAAATTTTACTTTTGAAGTATAAAATATAAAGACTCTATTGTTCCAGCAATGAAAGCATACCATGAAAACAGGGCTTTGGATCATTTTAGTGATCAGGAAAACAAGCAGAACTCTTCACTGACCAGGAGGAAGAAAGCTCTTCCATCCCTTGCTCCTTCAGTAAATGACAGAAATAGTTGGAGTGGGAGCCATTCCTATAAACTCCCAGCTCACCTGACTTGATTTTCCCCTTCTTCATTTCTATCAGACCTCGGGATGAACTCCTTCTCCATCTCCTCTGCCTCTCTGCCTCTCTGCTTTGCCTTCTTCTTAGCTGGGGTGGACCTATTCTCATTGGTGCATTTCTAGGAAAAAAAAAAGATACTAAAAGCTTCCTGAGAAAGATCTGTTCTTCTCCTTTCTACTTTATAACTCCCAGGTTGAAGGTTTTTCCTCTGAAGTTCTCTTTAAAATAGACAGAGGAAACCTGAGATTCAAGTGATGGCTCCTTCACCGGGAGCAGGCATGGGAAGAAATAACCAACCCAAGGGAGGAAGATGTGATAAAAAAAAAAAAAAAAAAACAACTGCTTAGAATGGTGTTTGGAGAAAATTATGTAAATATTTATGCAAAGACAGCTTTGCAGAGCACACCGAGCTGCATCAGAGCTGTTCCTGCCAGTGTGCAGGAAGCCTCACAGTTGGATCGACAGCCTGAGAAGCAGATGTGCCAATTTCCTGTATTTGATTATGATGATTCCTAATTATGCCAAAGCTGTGGCAATGTCCTTCCCTAGAATGACTCTTAATTTTGTTTTGCTAAAGCACACACACAACCTGTTTGGGACGTGTCATTTATTGTCACGTTAAGTCCATGAAATACTCATTTGCTTGCTGAATAGTGCTGAGGACAATGGCTCACATGGATGCTGTTTCTATTTTTTAATTTGGTGTTCTCTAGCACACAGGGAAAAAAGAAAGGAAATATACATAAGTGCAATAGACAATGTATCTAACTTCGGCTGATCACTAACTCCCCACTGCTTTCTACAACTTCAAATACAGTTAAATGTTAATTTCTAAAAGGCCTACTTTCTTGTCTTACATATACTTCCATTTGCAATGTTGTCATCAATAAAACCGCAGCACCAGCTGCTGTGGACTCAGCTGCTGATGTGGAGGGCTGGGGAGATGGCTCAGTTAGGACCAGACTTGCCATAAAGGCATAAAGACCTGAGTTCCAGCCCCATACAGCCATGTCAAAGCCAGATGTATTAACATCTGTCATTATAGTGGTGCACACCTGCAATCCAAGTGCTGGAGACCTGAGTATCCCAGCGCCTTGCTGGCCAGCCAGTCTCGCTGAATCAGGGAGCCTTAAGTTTCCTGAGGAGCCTTGGCTCTAAAAATGAACTAGAGAGTGAGAACTAGACACCTGATGTGCCCTCAGGCCTCCATGTACACTTGCATGTACACATACACATGTTCACACACTCACACACACACACACATACACACATACACACAAAGAGAACTGGTATAACCCATAAAAGTTGTTAAAATAACCAACTGCCTGATTATTGGGTACTTAGACCTTAATTCTATCATTTGCTGTGGAAGAAAATGCAGAATATGGACAGTCCAAAATAATCTTAAATATTCCATGAGTTCCTCATACCTTTGAAGAAGGCTTTGGTGTTCTGCACTTTAGTAGATTCATTCTTCTGAATTCTAGAGCCATAATCAATACCTGCATTTGCCTCACAATTTCAAATGCTCATTTTATTTAGAATCCTCTATTTATACTGTATGGTCCTGTGAGACCAGTATTCTTATATTCCTTATTTATAACCACAGAAGTAATAAAAATGATTAAATCACATAGTCTAAGTAAGCAGAACAATCAAGACTTAAATGCCAACATGAACATTAGTCAACAAGTATTTACTGTTTGTTTTGGGGGCATTGGAAGTTGTATGAGGTGGGGGTCTCACTAAGTAGCCCAGCCTGGCCTGGCGATAGTTGTCTGCTTTAGCCCTCTGCATGTGAGGAATACCAGCATGCAGCACCAATGCCTGGAAAAATAACTGTTTATTAACTTTATTATTTGCAAAAAAATAATGAAGAAAATCTTGACTTTGGATGCCCTGCACCAAGTCTTTCAGTTTTGTAACTGTACAACGTTTGGTGTACAGGAACATGATTTCATTTGTGAATGAATGCGGGTGCAATGATCAAGTCGGGGTAATAAAGCATTGCCCTCTCTTTACCATTTTAGTGGTTTCGTTGTTTTATTTTTTAAAAGAACACTGAATAATTTAGCCTTCAATTCTTGACAAATTGGAACTATGTGTTTTTCCTGGTGTCCTGTTGTTCTTTGTATCAGGAACCAAACTCTGGTCCCTCTGCCTCAGGGGAAAACCTGTAGATCTTTCTTGCCAGTCTTCTCTCCATCCCACCTACTATGTTTCTCCACAAGGTAGTCCAGATGAAATATGGGGACTTGATTGGGACTTTGGTACCCAAGTTTGAGAAGGAGTCTTAGCTTCCCTTTGTGCCCTCATTTCCAGCAACACTCTAATATAGAACTGGGAATTCAGCAGTTTGCCCCCATTAGTCACATGAACCTAGCTGTGCATTGTCAAGCTCGACTGAAGGTAACTACCTTAACTTGAAAGAATAGCATTGGATAAGGCCTTCAGTTGAGGTAGGTGAGACGAAGGTGATCTCTGGAAGCAGGAATGAGTGTGGGGTGGAAATTCAATTAAGAGGTCGCAATCTAGGCAGCAATTCTGGGAGATAGGAACTTGACTCCTCAAGAATTTCAAAGCAGTGTGCAGATAACATAACCACGCCCTGAAGAGCAGGGAGTAGAGGATTTACCCGTAGGGTGTATCCACTGAGTGAGGCTGTAAGTGGTAGTATCTCCACATTTACAGGACTCACAAGAAGCTTCCAACAGCTTTGTAGAAAGTTCTGAAGAAGAAAATAGGATGACCGAGGACAGGGGAGAGTATGAACCTGAGAGGACCTTAATTTATACTCATATTTATTTACACAGACAGACAGAGACAAATCTCTCTCTCTCTCTCTCACAACACACACACACACACACACACACACACACAACCACACATTTTTTGATGCTCTAAAATCTAAAATTATATCTGATATCATATGTCTCCAGCCAAAAGGATGAATGCATTTTAGAATACTCTTCAGTATGGAACTATATCAATTCTCTGCTTATCTTCAAAGATAATCTTACTTCTTCCTAGAGTATATGACAGCTGCCTCGGTGTCAAACTTCCAGTAGGCAGTCCTTTCTTCCATTGCTCTGAAGCTGCTCTGCTGTCTTCTACCATTATTTCAGCTCGTCCTTCTCAGTCTCTCTCCTCTCCCTTCCGTGCTTTAGCGTGTCTCTGTTCTCCAGGTTTTGCAGCCTGTGCTCTGTTGGAATCTTTTTCCTCTAAACCATTTTCTAATTCTTTTATTTTCCTCAATACATTATATGACCTATCCTAATTTCCTCTGTGGATTTTTAAGTTCCCATGATATTTCCTTTTAAAGTTTTCCTATATGTTCAAAAATAGAGTTGCTCTCTCAAATATTTGTCTTATGTTAATTCATTAAGTATGGCGGTGAGAAGGTTACTGTGATTGTCTTGACTCATAATTTAGTTTGAATCAGGACATTTGTTTCTCTTACAACCCTTTAAGTTGAATTTCAAAGCTGAAATTGCAAGTAAATATTATAATTATAATTGAAGTCCTGACAATGGTATCTCACCCCAGAGAAGATTTGCAGTGTTTCTCTGAGTTAGAGGTTTCTTTTTATTTGTTTGTTGTTTATTTATTTATCTATTAAAAATTTCCACCTCTTCCCCTCCTCCCATTTCCTCCCCCTCTCACCACTCCCTCTCCCCCTCCCTCTCCAGTCCTAAGAGCAGTCAGGGTTCCTGCCCTGTGGGAAGTCCAAGGCCCTCCGCCCCTCCATCCAGGTCTAGGAAAGGTGAGCACCCAAACAGACTAGGCTCCCCACAAAGCCAGTTCATGCAGTAGAATCAAAACTCAGTGCCATTGTCCTTGGCTTCTCATTCAGCCTGTTAGAGGGTTTCTCTAGAGCTTTCATTCAGGCATGACTGGGGAACTTTGGATGGACTATCTTGTTATTACTGACATTGTTCTGACATGTTTAAACATGTTTCCATCACCTGCCCAACTCTTCAGTGTCTGTGTACTGCCTACAAACTGAAATTTTAAATTGTAGTATTGGCCTTCACAATTCTCTTAACTGAATTCCTTTCTCCCTCCTTCCCAGCCTTGTAATTACTGTTCATTCATACTGTTGTTTCATTTTACAAAAATGGTTCTCTAACACTTCCCATCTACCTTTCCTCTTTATTTCTGTGCCAGCGATGTCAGGCCCAGAAAGCTCTGATCTGGCATTCCAAGTCTCAATCTTTTTTCAACTTTCTAGATCTATCACAAATTCCATCTTGTTTAGTGGAAGCCATGATTTGCAATCAACTTTACAGCACTATCCACTTCCTCTGGGTAATATATTTCCTCAGATTTTACTTAGTCAAGAATAAATTTGTTGGCTGTGGTGTTAATATAACAGCAAGGGTATTTATTATTCCAGATAGGTGTCTGTTCCCTTGTAGCAGATATTTTGATCATCATTCACCCCATTTCTGCAATACATGGAAATTCTATACATAAAAGCTGTGTGTATATTAGTTTCTCAAAATAATGCAATCTTTTCTAAACTTTCATAATTTCCCTAAAACTTTAGGGGTTATTAGTCATGGGTGCAACTAGCTTTCCAAGTCATCCTCTCTCTTAAGTAAGAGATTTCTTCCAGAGAAGAAAGGTTCTTATGGACCCAGAGAGATAATTTATTTTATTGATTCTCAAATAAAGCAAAAATGTTTATAATAAGTTCTTTGCAGTGGTTCTTATGCTATAAAGGAAACATTATCCACCAAATATGGGCAAGGTGAGAAAAACAACGTGGTTGACTTCTTTAAGATTGTTTTGCTAAAACTTAATTAATTCTTGGTGCATACTTATGTTGAATGGGACCTCTACTCCATTGCTGGTGGGAAATGCAAATGCCTACAGCTTGCTTTGGCAGACAGTTTGTCAGCAATGAACGTGATCAGGGCTTTATATATTTTTTGGTATTTTTCCTAATGTGTTGAAAACTTATGCTCACACAAAACTATACACAGGTGTTTATAACAGGCCGCTGTTCAAATTACTACAAGTTAGAAGCAATCAAGATATCTTTCAGTAGGAAATGGGTCAATTGTTAGGTACTGATAGACAACAGAATACTGTTCTATATTCTAAAGAATTGGCCGTTGAGTATGAAATGATGCTCAGTCAAAGTAAGCCCACTTTACGAAGGCCACGTTACTACACAGTTCCAAATATACGCCAGGCTAGTAGAAAACTACAGATATAAGTAAAAAAGACACAATGGTTTCCAGGATTCAACAAGATGAAGAGATGACTAGATAGTACACAGGATTTGAAGCAGGTGAAGAATTCTGCAGGGCACTGTCACTGTGAGAACATGTATTTAAATATGTGCTATATAATACATATTTAAGCTATACAATGTAAGAGTCAAGAGTGGATTCGAATGTACAGTGTGACAGTGCATCCATGTAGGTTTATCATTACCTCTTATAGGCTGAGGTGATAGATAGCTCCATGAGTAACGTGCTTGGCTTAAAACATAAAAGACTAAGTGCAATGCCAACAAGCAATGAACAACTCCAGGCATGGTGGCAATGCACTTGGAATCCCAGTTTCTTCTACAAAAAAAGGAAAGAGTGGAGCCCTGAGACTTGCTGTTCGGTGGCTTATGGTACTTGGTTGGCTCTAACCAGTGAAATGAATGGCAGCTGAGGGACAACCTGAGTTGTCCTGGGGTGGTCTATACACTATCTGTGTGCATGTTGGACTCATAACCTGTTCAGTGAGCAGACCCCCCGCACACACACAGACAGAACTCTGTTGAGAGACAATGACAATGGCCACCGTGTAATGTCTCAGATCACAGTGAAGGAGGTGGATGAAAAACCTCTCTGGTTTCACTGTGATTTCACAGTGAACATAAAACTAGTTCTAAATTTTTTCTTAAGTGTAGTGATGAGACGAGCAGGCCTGCTTTTCATCCTGCCTGGCTTCCCCACGGCTAGCTTTGTCCCAGAATAATTACACGGAAACTGTATTCATTTAAACACTGCCTGGCCCATTAGCTCTAGCCTCTTATTGGCTAACTCTCACATCTTGCTTAACCCATTTCTAATAATCTCTGTAGCACCACAAGGTGGTGGCTTACCGGGAAAGATTCAGCATGTCTGACCTGGTGGCTGGCTTCATGGCAGCTGCCTGAGGCATCTGCCTGACTGCCTTCTTCCTCCCAGCATTCTGTTCTGTCTACTCCACCTACTTATGTTCTGACCTATCAGGCCAAGCAGTTTTTTTTTTATTAATTAACCAATGAAACAAACCAGATAGACAGATGACCCACCTATATCACTTAAGGAAAAACAGTGACGTTAAATCTAGGCATTCTTGAGCAAACTTTTTAATTAAATTTAACTGCTAAGGTTAAATTAGTTTTGAACACTTAATCCCCCCAAAACATCTTTTAAATCCTTATAAGTAAAAATAACTTTGAAAATAATTTAATAAATTTAGGTAGTGTAGAAATACTTTTATAGTGGAAGAACAGAAGCATTAAGGGAAACATAAAGGGATCAAAAGGGTGGGAGGGGTGGTGCAGTGTGCCCAGAACCATATTCCTACATTTGTGTATGTATATATCTCCTCAATTGTCACCTTCTCTATCAGATAGCAACTCCAGGAGAGCAAGACACTTTTTAGTTTTCCACTAATTGCTTACCTCAGAAACCCAAGGCCAATACGATGCTACGCTATATGAGCACACACGGCTGTTAACTAGAGAAATCAATGCTGCTGACTGCTATAGCTAACTTGAGTACCTTGTACCTGTGATCCTGAGAGGTCATCGGATTTCAATCATTGCATAAGAACTAAGCCCCTAAGATACAGAGAGTAGCTGAACCTGTCCTGGCTCTGCCAACTCCAGACTACAAAGCTCGATTCAGACTTGTTCACCTTGTTTTGACACCCAGCTTAGCTTAACATATTACATTTAACTTGTTATCCTCTAGGCCTGGGAATACAAGGTATGTCATCTTTGGTACCAGATAAAGATGTGAAGATGTGACTTGGAGAGAAATCATAGTGATACTATAGCCACACCTACCATCAGCTCCCATCCTCCCAAACCCAGGCTTTGTTCTAAGCTTTGAAACTTTTCTGCTTCTAGCATCTTTTGTCTTCAAAAGACCCCTCTGCAACTTACTACGCTGTTCTAAACTGTATTCCCACTTTCCAGCTAAGCAGTCTTCTTGACTCAGCCCACAGCCCTGCTCAGGCACTTACACTAAACAATCATGAGCAGTAGAAGAGATAGCAGTGACTTAGGCTGCTTAAGTATTACAAATTTTAAGACCTTTCTGGTGAAATTTAGAAATATGCTCCATCATACTACCTAGTCTAGTCTTGGCCTGTGATTCTAATTAATAATGTTTGAGAAGGATACAGATCATCAAGACTATAACTGTTGAATAGCAAGCCAGGGTTTGAAGGCTCCAAAATGATCAGCTGGATGTGTTGACGCAGATATCTTTATACCAAATAGTCATTAAGAAAATGTTTTTTAATACCCCCAGTATGGTGGTACTTAGAAAAGGTCCGTGGGGTCAAACCCTAACTCTATCATAGATCAGTTAGGGCTGTTTGGCACCTCGGTGCAAACTTCTTCAGACACAGACATCTACAGAATTCCTGTGAGCATTTCATACGGTATCTACATAATAACTACATAGGTGTAGATCTTCCACTCATCAAGCTACTGGCACACAGCCAGTGCTGAAGAAATTTTAATTATTAATTGATATTTTTAAAGTCCAACTCTTTCCTTGTACTCACTTTTCATTATCACTATTTTTCTCTCTTGTTTTAGTCGGTGGCTGCACATTCTTTTAATGGGGTTTTCAATGATAAGAAACAGTACATAGTACAATCCTTACACACTCCATCAGTAAGGACATTAGTATTTTTGGATAACGGGAAGCCATGGTGCAAAGTGGCTGACTGGTGAATCTGGACAGTGATGGATCTGCCATGTCCTTATTGGGATAATCAACTCAGTTTTATCTGCTGAAAGATTGAGGTAACACCATCCTGAGTGAGGTAACCCAGACACCAACAAGATGAATATGGTATGTACTCACTCATAGGTGGATACTAGCTATAAACATAGAATATTGAGCCTATAATTCATGATCTTAAGAGAAGCTAAGTAACAAGGTGAGCCCTAAGAAAAACATATATAGATCCATCTGGAAAGTCTAAATAGACAAGATTGCCTGACAAATTGAGAGTGTAGGAGTGGGGGTAGAAAAGAGGGTGGAGGGGAAGTGAAGGGGACAAGGGAAGGGGAAGGAGAACTTGAGGGAACGGGATAGTTGAGAGGGAGGACGGACATATATGAGAACACGGAAAGCGATATTTTGAATACGGGAGCCATTATGCGGTTAGCAAAAACCTGGCTCTAGAGAAATTACCGGAATCCACAAGGATAACCCCAGCTAAGACCCTAAGGAACAGAGGAGAGGGGGCCCTAACTGGTCTTGCCCTAAAGTCAGACTGATGAATATCTTAAATATCGCCGTAGTAAACCTTCATCCAGCAGCAGATGGAGATAGAGACAGAGACCTGCATAGGAGCACTAGGCTGAGCTCCCAAAGTCCAGTTGAAGAATGAGGAGAAAAGAGAATATGAACAAAGAGGTTAAGACCATGATGGGTACACCCACTGAAACAATTACCTGAGCTAAGGGGGCTCCACCAACACCAGTCAGACTGGGAAGGGACAAGTGTAGGACCAAACTATTCCCTCTGAAAGTGGGTTAACAGATGCATGACTGGGGCAGACTGAGGGACCACTGGTAGTGGCACCAGGATTTATCCCTACTGCTTGTACTGGCTTTTGGGGAAACCTATTCTCTTTGGATAGATACCTTGCTCAGCTTAGATATAGTAGGGGCCTTGGACCTTCCCCCAAAGCAATGTGCCCTACCGTCTATGAGGAGTGGATGAGGGGTAGAGTGGAGAAGTAGTAGGTGGAGGGACTGGAAGGAGGAGAGGGAGCGGGAACTTGGATTGATATGTATAATAAAAAAAGATAGTTTGTTTCCTTTTTAAAAAATATATAAATAAATAAATATTTATTTATGTCTGCTTGATGGGGTATAATGAAGAGAAAACCATAAAAATTACAGTTACATATTAGTAATTTATGCTGCCTTAAAAGTTTTATTTTTTAATACAGGAAGGGTACTTAAAACCTCTGGTTGGAACAGAGTTATTGAAAGCAACAGGGCCTTCTTCATGCCCGGATCAAGGCCCCAAGGTACCTGTCTCCTGGAGGCCCTTATTTTAAAGCTTACTATTTTTCCTTCTTTCGCGGTAGATCCCCCCCCCCCCCTTGTCTTTCAATGAGTCACATTTTAAACCTCCTGATGGCTGTGAATCACTTCTTTACTCTCCACCAGTTTGTTCCTCTCGCCCAGCACGTGCCTCTAATTCCTCTGGGAAACAAAACAAGGAAGAACAAAGGCGTTTGAGATGAGGTCAGCAGGTACCGGAGAATCTTTGCCCATTTGCCAGGAATGCTCTCCATTAAAGCTCCAGCTCACCTGCTGGTGTGAAGAAGAATCTCCTCTCCGTTTTTACCTCATTACAAACCCACCAAGCCTAGCGCATGCCTTTGTTCAGAGTCTCTAATCAAAACCTGGTGTAGAAATGCTTGCATTGCTTAGTAATCACCTGCGTTCTGCATGGAAAAGACATGGGCGTGTAACTATAAAGAGAAAAGGTAGTGTGAAGAACATGGGAGAAGGGAGAGAAAGGGAGGAAGACGAAAGAGAGATGAAACAAAACAAGAAAGGCGATCCTCACACAGGGAAAGAGAAAAGAAGACTAGGACAATCAGGGAGGTGACTGGATAAGGAAGACAAAAAGACTAGAGTCTAAAGAAACTGCTGGAACCCACCCTGTGACGGAGTGGACACGCAGAGCTCCACGGATTGCTGGAATCCACCCCGTGACAGAACGGACACGCAGAGCTCCAGGGACTGCTGGAATCCACCCCGTGACGGAGTGGACACGCAGAGCTTCAGGACCACTTCACCACTCACTGGCTGTGTGGCCTAAACAAGCAGACGAGTCTGCCCTTCATGCCTCGCTCTCCTCTTCTTCACAATGAGGAAGACTGAATTGCTTGTGCCTGCGTGGGAACCTTTGTGAATAACTTCAGAATGTTATTGCTTATAAGCGTGAGTGTGGTTGTTAGCGAAAGTATTTATTTTTATAATTAAAATAATAATAATCATTGTTAACTTCTTAGATCATCAACATTTACGGTTTCTGCTAGCTCCTACAGCATACAATCATTAGGAAAACACTGAGTGGAGATACAATGAACTCCCCGGCGATGCCTGATTGGTATCATCTCACTGAGAATGTGCTAAAGAGAATTCAGCCAAACAAATCTTTTCACAGCTCCTACAAATGTGCTGCAAAGATGGATAAAAAGAAATCTAACTGTATTTTACGCTGGATTAGTCTGTTTTAGAGTATCCAGGCACCATCCTCACAGCAGGGTGTCCTACTTAAGACACCAGGATCTAGAGGGAGACTAAAAACCATGGGTTTCAACTGTGTTGCATACACTTCCCAGGGAGCTCTCCCCACAATCCAGCATGAGAATTCTATACCTGTCCCTAGCACCTGAGAGTAGACAAAGGGGCAACTGATTCACACTATTGAACCCAGATGCAAGTTCTAATCAAAAGATCTCATCAGATGTTCAGATATTCTGAAGTTTACTGAGTCCCATTATGTGTTGACATGTTTACTCTGATTTGTTAAGAGGGAAGTAGAGATCTTTTTTTCCCACTTAGCAGGAGGTGTCTATAGTCAGACTCCTAATGACTTCAGCAGTTCAAGCAAGGTGGAATCTAAACGATGCACATTGTCACCTCCCCTCCCCTCCCCCTCTAAAATACCTCACATTACACTGCCAAAATAAGAAACTTTAGAGAATACAGCCCACTGACACCCACACTTTATTACACTAATAATGATACCCACACTAGCTGTTACTAACAGCTACTCAGACACCTATTGTCTGGCTTTGTGTGACTGGAAGGCTGATGAACCTGTACTTTCCTTCACCGCCTGACTCTGTCACTTTTTAACAGTGGGGGCAGGACAAGAGGAGTCACTCCAACGAACTGAGGGGCCTTGTCCAGACGTCACAGAAAAAGAAATGGACTGCAGTCTAGGTGCCTTGCTTTTGCCATTAAAAAAAATGAAAGCAGTAGATTTCACGTGTGAGTTACAGAATTTTCCATAATTTCACAACATGACCACGTACAAGTTCTAAGTGGCTTTAAGGCAAAATTATCCTCTTAGATTAATCTCTATATAAAAAAAACCATCCTGCATAGGCTATATTTTTGATCCCAAGAACAAAGACCTCTACACAAGAAGGGAAGATACTTGGGATACAATACATATTCTTCATCAATTCTTGTAATTTCATGAACTTTCTTATGGTGCTTTTATTTTCTTTTTCTCTGATGAGGTACAAATGTCAACTTTGCTGAGGTGTAGTGACTGATTTTTCCATAAATTATTATGATTTAATTCTTACATTTATTCTAGTAGAAAACTTCAACTCACTAATTTAAGGCATCTCAAGCTAGATCTGCCTTGGTCTCTTGGCTTATAAATCTATTATTTCATGTTCTTCCCTTTTTCTTCACATGAGGATAATACTGAGATGCTCACCGTCTCCAGCGACAGATCCTGGGTATGAAATGAGCCATCTTTGGTCCACATTGGCTATACAGTTTGGTTCCATGATCTTTGAGTGTCATCCTGCCTCTTGGTCTCTGTCCTGACATCCTATAGCGGCCTCTATAGGGGCACAAGTTTGTAAGCCAGCAGCCCTCCGTGAGGCAACTCATCACCCCACTAGGATGTGAGTTTACCTGTCACCCATGAGATTGTGAAAGGCTGTCCTTAAACCAGTCAGCAGATATTCTTTGGCCATGGTTGACCTACCATTTAGTTATGTTTGAGGGCCATGTTTGCATGCCGCACCTGTGGATGTCTATTGAAATTCCATTTCCCTGGGGTCCTCGTGTACTTAACTAGGTTCTCCTTTGCTTTCCCTCTGAGAACTAGAACTCCCACAGAATGTAAGTATGCAAGAGCCTTTCTGGCGCCTACTAAAGCTTCTTCTCATCAGCTCATTTAAGTTTAATTTTTTCCCTCAAATTTTGGATAAACCAAAAACAAGCATTAGAAGTATATTTGAAGTATTTAGTTCTTGTACAATCAATCATACTTCACAGTCTGTTGTTATTATTATCAATACGCTATCATTAGGACACTTGGACTTAAGAGTAGAAATCCCACTTACTGGTTGTCTTGTTCAATTTCTTTCTTCAAAGATTTAAAATTTTTGTCATACAAGTCTTCCACTTGTTTGGTTAGAGTTACTCCCGAGATATTTATGCTATTTGTGGCTATTGTGGAGGGTGATGTTTCTTTGATTTCTCTCTCAGCCTTTTTTAGCATCTGTGTATAGGGGGACTACTGATTTGTTTGAATCTTGTATCCTGCTACATTACTTAAAGTGTTTATGAGTTGTAGAAGTTCCTTAGTAGAATTTTTGGGGTTGGTTATGTGAACTATCATGTCATCAGCACAATCCCAGAGAACCTAGACAGCAATAAGGACCCTAAGAGAGATCTCATGGAAAGTAGAAAAAGACAAGATCTCCTGAGTGAATTGGGAGCATGGGGACCTTGGGAGAGGGTTTTGAAGGGTAGGAGAGAGGCAGGGAGGGGAGCAGAGAAAAAATTTAGAGCTCAATAAAAATCAGCAAAACTATTAGAAATGCCTCATTCAAATCTCAGTATCAATACATACATGCATATCTATCTGATATTATATACATTAACTTCTCTGGAGTTCTTTAATGTTGTATAAAAGATTTTTGTCTCAAAGGGTAGTAATAACTAAATAAATATGTATGTATTGTTCACAAATGTATCTTGTATGTAGTAAGCAATTATCTTCATTGTTAAGTTGATCAAAATTATTATTATTTGGAAGTCAAAATGTCAAGAATTGAACATAGGTTCTAGTAAGCACCCTTGTGCTGCTCATTTTAAGGCAATGAACCGCAGCCTACATAAGGAAACTCCTGCAATATCTTTTCACTATAATGAATAACATTGAACATATTTCTAACCAATAAAGTGTACCATTTAGATTATACTAAACAAAAGTCAGCTTATTGCAGTGGTTAATACTGATAAAGCAGGATCGACCTTTTCAAAAAATCTGGATTTATATTTCGTAGATCTAAAATAAAACTTCATCTCAAAATTCAACCTACCTAGTGAACTCCTTCCTAATTATCGCCGTGCTTTCTTGTGCACTGTCACCAACTTTTACCAGCACCTCACAGAAAGCTAAATGTGATTTCTCATTTTTGAAGTCTCACAATCGCCTCTGCTCCTTTTGTGACATTATCTTCTTGCACAATGTGTTATTTTGACTCTTTTCCTTGTCTAGTCTCATATTTACATAACTGACTTGCTTATTTTCCTTTGATTATAATGCCTATTATGTTTACATAAGAAAGTTATTATAAATGCTGTTCAATATAATTCATAATCCATCTGTGTTGAGATGTAGATAAATTGATTTTAAAAAACCTGCAAGAGGTACTAAGTTTTTAAATGTAATAAAGGTCATTGTTTTATAGCATGGTCATTGGAGAAAATTGAAACAAGCTTAAATCACAAATTATTATACTGTGATCTGTGCAAAAATCTGCATGGCTTCTTATTTTTACTTTTTTGATAAGATGGCTATAAGGATTTAAAATACATACAAAAATACTTAGCACATTATCTCATGTGTACTGGTCATGAGTTAATAATAGCTACTAGTAGCATGTACCCTTGAGTCTGAGCTAAGTTATTCATTCTAATTGAAATTCTTTGAATAGAAAGTAAGAGACTGTCAATTTAGATACCCTCTGTTCACTAAAACTTGTAACTTTTACCTTATTAGTTAAAAGGTTATCCTTATTTGTAAAAGGATATTGAGCTGTGTGTGATCATCAAGTTGAAGCTGGAGGATGATGAGTTTGAGGAAAGCCTCATCTATACAACTAGATCATTTCACAAAGAAACAAAAATAAAGATCTTGAAATAATCAGTCATACACATAGTTCTCAAGTAATCACAGAGTCCTTATAAAGGAGGTAGGAGGACTAGGGAGATAGTCAAAAGCTAAACGTGGTCACACATGCCTATAATGCCTGAACTAGAAAGGTAGAGGCAGACTGGTCCTGGGAGTTTTCTACTCAGCCAACCTAGCCCAACAGCTGGCTACTGATTCAGTTAGACACCATGTCTCAAAGGAATAGAACAGCGTTATAGAGGAAGATGTCCAAATGTCCTCCTCTAGGCTCTGCATGCACACACATGGACACATCACATAACACACACACACGGAGTGGGGAATAGAAACAACAAAATGTGGTGGTCATGAGTTGGGCACAGAAGTCATTAGGAACTAAGGGAAGGAAAAGGAATCTTGCTTCAGAGGCTCGATAGGAGCCAGGCCTCCTAGGTGAGTTTATTCCTTTGTGCTTCTTACCTTTCAGACTCACAGTAGCTGTGTTTGTTTGAGATGGCAAATATATAAACTCACTACAACAGCAAGAAAATTAATATGAAGATCACAAAATTAAACTCAAGATATTACTATTACAAAAGGCAGTTTGATGATTTATTGAAAGTTAAACATACAATTGCTATATGATCAAATAATTTCATGCTTCAGTATATTCCAAGAGAAAGGAAACATGTGGTTTATATATAAGTAGTCACAGCACACAATAACTTATTCATAATTACTCAAAACTAGTAACAACCAATGGATTAATTAAAAACTAAAATTATTATATATGCATATGGCAGAATACTAAACATAGCAAAAGGTTAAATTACTGATATAATCACAAGGATGTGGCTCTTTCTGTTGGTGGACGTCTAGACAAAAGTTTACCTACTGTGTCAGTCCATTTACAAGTGTTAACAAGACATGGTTAATTCACTCTGATAGAAATCAGATCAATGGTTGTGTAGGAATGTGGAAATATTTTTATAAAGAACATAAGCTCTGATTGAAAGAAATATTTTACATTTTGATATGGTGGTAGATACTCAGGTATGCAAGCATAAAAATATGAAGAGCTTACTAAATTTTCCTAGCTAACTGAATGATTATTAGTGTAATAGCGACCTTAACAATGGCAAGGACACTAATATACACTAGACTGTTAAATCCATGTGGACTTCAAATGCTCTCTCATCTGAAAATAGTACTGAGGGAACTGAATGCACACAATTTATTTGAAGCTTTCGGATGTGTTAAAATAGATAAAACATGAAATTGCTATTTTTGAGTATCTTTGTTTAGGGAGATGGTATCTCTTTAGGAAAGCCATATGTTTTAGACTGAGACAGAATATCATCTATAAAGGTTAAAAAAATATATCAACAATTTTTCATGATTTGACTAATGCCAATCAATTTCTCAACTAGCTCCGTTTCGTTGTGAAGTATTAAAGTACAAAAAAAAAAACCTCACTATTTTCTTACAAGTCAAAAAAATATGCCCTGGGTGAACATATTTTTCCAATGAACATTTTGAAAAATTGGGGTAGAATGGTTATTATTTTATCCTATCAATTAAATTTGAAAGATAGTATATCCTTTTGGAAGAATTTTTGCATACAAAATGCTTTTAGTTCCAACACTCTGCATATATTTACATTCCAAATCACTGCCACTTTCATCATATGTTACCACAGTAGAATGCTTCTTCTGGAAGGAATTCTAAAAAAGAGCAAAAGCAGGGAATCTTGAGTAAGAGGGCTTGACCAGATGCTCACTCAGTCAAAGCCCATGCTTCTGATTGAGGTCAGGTAACTATAATTATCTAAAAAGCAATCGAGATAGAGCCAGCTTCAGTCCAAATCAGGTCATCCCCAAGCCTTCATGTCTTTAGAGATTGGTTGAAGTGAAGATTCTGGAGTGTTTGCAACAGTGGCTCTCAGGTCATCGCCTTGAGCCTTCATGTCTGTAGGGACTGGTTAATTGAGGGTTCTACAGCCGCCGTTGGTACACGGTCTGGAGTGCTTGGCCTCGGTACATGGTTGGAGTCATAAAGAAAAGACGAGAAAAAAATCAAATGTAATGGTCTAACCGTGGACCTGTATTACTTAGTTTCATTTTATAACAGATCCACATATGAGAGGAGGAGAGGAGTTCTGAGACCTTGTAGTACGTTTCCCACATCGCTTTCTTCCATATTACTTTCTGGACTAAAACCAGAGTTCTGGAATGGTTTAGATTTGGGAGGTGGGGGCAGATTACTGGAAAGTCATCCAGATAAAGAAGAATAGAGTGTTTTCTGTTTTGGTTTTTCCTTTAAAAGAGACGTTTGAGACCAGGATAAATGCCTAATGAATTCTGCTTTTCATTGTGGAATAATACCTTAATTGCTAAAACATATGACATATGGTACTGCCGTCAACCATGTACCCTCTACCCTGGGTATTTAGGGAGATTGGAAAACACAACCTTTCTCATTTTGAATGTGTCAAGAAATACATGAGAATATCATTACGATGCCACACTTAACTTTTTTTTCTGACAAGATGTTCTTCCTTTGGGTGTTATCAAGAACATTTCACAGAATTTACAAACGTATTCTCCTTAAAGCTATCAGCCCCTTTCTCGTTCGAGACCTCCCCCATTCCACTTTTCTCCAGATCTAACTGTCCCTTTTCCAGCGAGTCCAAGATTAATTTAAAATCCATTAAAATTGCAAATTAACAAAGGATACAATTCATAAATGTGGCTTTATAGTTTGGCTGGCTATAGCCAAGTCCATATATAATCCAGTAACTGAAAATAACCGTGCTTGAGGGTAGGGAGACATGTTTTAAATACCTCCTTTGGAAGATGATAAAAAGAAAGAAAATCTCTTGTTTGCTTCTCCATAGCTTAACCTATTTTAACCCTCTGGACATTGGTAGAACCATATCCATTGTGACTGAGAGCACTGTACCTAGGTAGGCTAGTATGACTTTCAACAGAAAAAAAAAAGAAGGACGTTGTTTGTGTCTCTTGAGTTTTCTTTAACTGTGCTTTTCCCTTTTTTTTTTCTCATTTGTCTGACTCTGAGGCAGTGAATACTGATTATAAAAGATGCATTGGTGCACCCAACTTCAGTCCGTCTTATCCATCTGGGTAGAGAAAGTTTGACAGGCGTGCGTGGGTGCGGGTGTGTGTTGTGAGGATGGATAAGCAGGAACGCGGGCTTGAGAGAGTGAGAGAGTGAGGAGCGAGGAAAACGGACTGTGAAAATTTAAGTCCACCCCCCCAAATCCTTATTAACAAGTCTGTTATTTATCTTAACTCATTTTTGTAATCAGGGCACGCGGGCCGTCATTTTCCTCAAGCTTTCTCTGATTAGAAAGGCAAAACCGATAGATTTGAGAACTGTTATCCAAACTGCTTCTCTAGACCTTGTCTTGGAATTTCTATCAGTAAAATCAAGTTCATAGGTGTAAGTAATATCCAAAGTAAAATATAGGAGCTTAAAATAAAGTTTGGCAATAGGGACAGTTATCCTAGGCAGGCAAGCTTCATGTTCCATGCATTGCCTTTGGCTCAGACCTTCATTAACTTTATCCTATGCATTTTGCCCCTAACCCCCCCCCACACACACACTACTGATTATATTTGGGGTTTTCTTGACTTATCTTCTATCTTGTAATTCTTTATTTTCTCTAATTCCTCACCCCTTTTTTCTCCCATACCTGTTATTGATGTCAGCCACTGAGGCATCTCTTACTTTTTCCCTCTTACTTATGTTAGGACTTATTTTCCTCTATATTTGTGCACTTCTTCGATCCTTGTAATTGATGAGCAATTAATTCTTTTTTTCCACTTTTTTTTCTAGACAGGCTTTCTCTGTGTAGCCCTGGCTGACCTGGAAATTGCTTTTGAAGACCAAGCTGGCCTTGAACTCACCTAGATCCACCTGCCTCTGCCTCCCAAGTGCTGGGATTTAAAGGCTTGCCACCATCACTACCTAACGAGTAATTTAGTTCTTTATATAAAGTAATACTCACAGAACCTCCTTGTATTAATATACTTCTCATTTAGGGAAGGTGCATGGAGCTAGCCTCTGAGGATGTCCACAGGGAAGGAAGCATCATGGTCAATCAGTGACCCAAAGTAGTGATCTGCTTAACCAGCCTCCACAGGTGATTTTCCTGAGGTTATAATCACCCATCTGATTTAGTCCTCACATATAATCATGACAGTGCATCTTCTCTCGGAACAAAGAACAGAGATTAGGAGAAGGTTAGCCCAAACTAAACTCATGGTCACATCAGGAGCAAATGTAAAAATAGGATGTGAACTGAGGTCCCCTGGCTGTCAATTTTATTGACATTTTGCTCACCATATACACAGCTTGCACTAAAGGCAGTTTCCAACTAAGCAGACTGCATCTACACACGGCTGCCAAAGTAATCATTTTCAAATCACTGTTGAGTAACATCAACTTTTTAGTTGACTGATTCCACGTTGGAGTTCTCTTTTTTAGTTACTGAAAATCAAAAGTATTGAGACAGTTAAACTGTAGTCTAGTCATTTGAGGCGAATGAGCTGAAATAGTAAATTTCTCGGTTTCCAGGTTGTTTTCAGCTGAAATTTAGCTGACATTGGCTAGTCTCCCCTAGCCAAGAATTAAGTGATTTGCCTAAGAATGAAAAATATTGAGAAATGTTTCTATGTTTCACAGAGTTCAAATCTGTTGGATGTTCACTGTCTTGTCTCAATAGCAACTAAACAGTATGATGTGACAGATGTTGGAGAAACTTGGCTACTAATTACACAGCTCATTTTTTTTTTCTTTCTCAGCTGATGAAACTGCTGGTCCTAAAAAGTTGCTTATCTTTCTATTTTCCATGGAGGTAGAAAGATAAGGAAGAATGCATATGTATGCATTTGTGTACCCCAGAACACATGTGTTAGAAATTTAATCCTCTATGCCAGTGTGTTGGGAGGAGGGTGGCAGAAGGTGGCTAATAGCCTAAGTGACCCTATGCTGTCTTTAGTGCCAGGTCATACCAGGCTCCCCCAGGATCAGGACCAGAGATGGCTATTAGTCTAGGTGAATTCTGTGCTATCTTTATGGCCATGGGTGTTCCTAGGCTTCCACAAGCCAGACTGGATGTGGTTAATAACCTAGGTGACCTCTGCACTATCTGGATGACTGAGACCACACCAGATTCTCCCCTGGACCCTTAAGATAACACATATAACCTATCTATAGACCCCATCTTCATGGAAGAACTGACTTGTACTTTGGGAAGAGTTTCAGTGTAATTATGCCTCATTGTGCATACAGGATTATGTATAACAGCAAACATTTTTTCCAAATTGTACTATACTTAAATATGCCTAAATAAGTTGCCTGGTGTCAGACTCTTGAAGTTTGAGTCAACACCTGCTCCTGAGTTATGATGAACTGAACTTCCTTATTGCCTCACATGGATTGTTATTCTCATGGTCCTCATGTTTGTAGAGAATCCCCACATTCACTCACCAAATGCCAGAACCTTGATATTATATTTCCAGCCTTCAGAGGCATGAATAATAAAACGTTCTTATAATTTTCTCAGTCTGTAGTATTCTGTTACGGCAACACAAATAGGGCTAAGATAACTCATTCCACACAGAGAAAGTTAAAACTAAACCTAAACTATTACCTTCCTTTGAATAACCATTTTAGAGTACACTGTAAGGTTTATTATATTTTAGGGGGGAAGTCTACTTTTATCAAATATTGCTTCTTCAGTAAATGAGTTTCACAAGCCCAGTCTGTGCTGTACCTATCAATTTAAAATGCTTTAGTTTTGTCTTTGTCTTGCCTCTTTCTTCATATTAAAGGCTCGATCTCTGTTTCCTTTCAAATTTCACCATTGCATATTGGCATTTAAATTTTTTCAGTCAACACTTACATGGCAGCATTGCCACTCTTCTTATATCTTTCATTATTTTCAGATTTCTTGTTCTTTAAAAATATTCTTTCCTATTATTTTCTTAAATACTATGATCCAACCATAAATAATAGGCACGTCTGATCCATGATGTTCTACATGAGGATGTTATGTTGCACTTTGTTTTGTTCCTTTCCTCGTAGTTACCAGAACCCATCGGCCTTCTATGGGCTCATTGCTGTCCTCAGAGAGAAGTCCAGAGTTTCTGAACTTCGAGCAATAGCTCTGAGTCCATATACTGACAGTATAATTTGAATTATTTTCTTTCCAAATGCATAGGGTCATTATTTTATCTCTAACAATCACCTTCAGTTCTGTCCACTAATTCCACTTCATGATGTTTCCCACAGTTTACCCATACTGGCTCTGCATTTCTTTTTCCAAAAGAGCTTAGGGTCAGTAGGAAAATTAGAGTTTGTAAAGATGACAGTAAGACAAGCCGATGAACTGAAGTGACATTGAATATTTGAATAATTTATTGAAATATAGCAATTCATAAAATAGAATTAAATATTGCATTGGTCTTTCAATTATCACATAAAACACATAACATGTTCTGAATGGACATTCTTTAGAAAATAAGTGAATTAAATCAGTTCCAGAGACAATATAGCAACTTATAGGGATCCTTAGCTGTTCACAGTGAGATTCCATAGGAAATTTTTCTCCTTCACAAAAGTGAAAAATAAATGATCTCTTCGTTGTGGAATCTAAGATGCCCAGGTGCCATTGTCCCTTAACATTTACAATCAATCCAAACAGCAAGTCTTTTACTTAATATCCATGAGCATGATAGAGAACAGACAAGGACATTCCAAAAGTTTTGTTTGCTATGTTAGGAAAGTTTTCAGAGAAAGAAATGTAGATCTATAGAATGTAACCTATAAATGATCTTATGTTAGAGCTTGCCTTACCTGTTGCTGTTCTATCCAAATAGGTTTTTGTCAGCTTCTCTCTGTTATTTGCATAAGATTTCCCATTTAGCTTTCTCCCTGGGATATCCCTCAAGGTCAGTGCATTATAAAGAACATCTTGACTTGAGCAGTCGAGGAAGAATAGACTTAAATATAGATAGATATAAAGACATAAATTCTGAAAACTCTGGGATTTAAAAGAATTCTGAGCAATTTAACTTTGCTTTGTCATAAAATACATAAATGTTTATCCATATTAGATTAGCTTGACACCCAGAAGTCAAACCCCCAGGTACACCTGTAAAGGAATTGTTGCATTAAAGTTAGTCTCTGAGACTATCAGGTATTGTCTTGATTAAAATATTAATGTGGGAAGGTACATTTTAATTGTGGACGGAGCCATTTCCTGACCAGGCAATCCTGGACTATAAGAAACAGAGATGGCAAGCTGAGCACTATCACGCATGAATTAATTCATTGCTCTCTGCTCTTGGTTAGGGATGGAAGGTGACCCGTTCTCTCAGCCTCCTGCTGCTGTCACCTCTCTGCCAAAATGGACTGTAACCTCAACTTCTGAGCCAAACTAAACTCTTTCTTTCCTTAGTTGTTTTTCCAAAGTATTTTATCACAACAGCCAGAAAAGAAATGAAGACTTCAGGTCAATACTTAAGACACTTATTGGTGGCATGGATGTATATAGCCAATGGCTGTCTACTTTAAACATTTCTTGGTTCACACTTGAAGCAGAAGTTTGGTGAGCACTGCCACAAATCCTCTCAGTTCCCTGAGGGTTTTAGTAGCAGCTGTTGTGGAAGATGTCACGAAAGCTGCAAACCTCTTCGCCCACTCAAGCCCCAACTCTCCTAAAGCAAGAACTTCACAAATTAAGAGCATCCGTGGCATATGGCATTGAGTCCCAGAGTCTTGGTCCTTGAAAAGGTGTTCCCAAGGTCACTCTGCAATAGTCTCTCAGAGAATCCACCACAGTATTGAGTTTTATATCTATATACCACCTCACCATCTCACCTCCTATGATTTCCCTCCTTTCTCACCTCATCTTTGTGTGGGCCTGCCCTCTGTATGCTGTGGATACCATTAATAAACTGTCTTGAGCCTATATAGCAGGGCAGAACTCAGCTAGGCAGGGAAAACTAAACTGAATGCTGGGAGAAAGAAGGAGAAATGAGAAAGAAGCTGTGTAGCACCGCCAGAGACAAACATGCCAGAACTTTATCCGGTAATCCATTGCCACATGGCAATACACAGATTAAGGGAGATGGGTTAAATTTCTATGTAGGAGCTAACCAAATAAGAAGCTAGAGCTAATGGGCCAAGCAGAAATTTAATTAACACAGTTTCTATATGATTATTTTGGGGCTGAGCAGCTGGGAACCAACAAGCGGCCCTTCCTTCAACATCACCTTCCTCATTTTTAGCCAAAGCCCTATTTCTCATCATTAACAAACAAACAAACATAACCCACAGCCTTTGTCTCAGGCTTTGTCATGAAGGGATCCGAGTTAGTACACTGCCTGCACTTCAGGTCCAACAACACACTTAATGAACTGCCCATTTTGCCTCCGTTTAAAAAGTGGCAAATTATAGCAACAGCGTTCGGCAGTGGCAACCATGACTGCTATTATCAAAGAAAAGGAAAAGAACAGTTTCGTGAAGAAGCGAAATCAGAAGAGAATGATGGAAATGATTTCAAATTGTCACCAAAGTTTTGGAGATACATCCCTGGCATAGCAAAATGGACAGATCTGACAAGCAGGGACTTCATATGTGAAGTCCAACCTTCCTTTATAAGTAACTCTACTCAAAACTGAAAAGTTTGTGAGTGAATTTAAAATATGGTTTCTAACCTTTAAAGACAGAGTCATTTGTGATAGGTATAATATCACCCTGTCTCCATAGCTTTATTCTGAGCCAATTAAGAAGAAAGTAGAGGAAATAGGAGACCATTACTAAGGTATTGCCTTTATGGCGTAGGTTGTCTTACAGGCCAGGGGCTGTCCTGTGGACTCTTTCTGTCACAACCGATCATGAAACAGCCCAGGCGCCCTGAGTGCAGTACCTACCCTGGCATACTGGTATCGAAATGAGATAATTGAGTTGTGTGTGTGTGTGTATTGCGTGTGTGTGTGTTCTCCAGGCAGCTAGAACCAAATAGAAAAAAAGTAGCCAATTCCTGCCTAATTTCTCCTTCCAAATTCAACCATCAAATGTCATTTCTTCCTATTGCACAGGAGTAAGGACATGGACATCCCATGAGTCAAACTCCCTCTGTGTAGAATGAGCCTCAGAACTGGGGTAAAGCAAACTGTATACTCCCACAAGCTCATGCAGCAATTGCTGAAGCTCTGGTGCTGTCTGAATTAGCACAGCCTCCCCCAACTCCTGCCGTTTTTCTTCTGCTCTTGTCTGTGGGGAGGTCAAGCACTTTCAGTCAATGTGGATTTCACTATGGCCTGAAACCAAAAGTATATGACACTATTATGTACCTAATGACACCCCAAAAAATTTACTCTGGATTCCTTTGTTTGAATTAGACACTTCCTCACAAGCAGGGAGTCCTAGAAATATGAGTCTCAAGGTTAGCTTTCAACCACTGAAAAACAATCTTGAAATAAAATGCTTGATTCCCTGTCCTTTCAAGAAGAGAGCATTCTGTACTGCTCCACAGACCTGCAGTGAGTGAGTTTCTGTCACTCTTCATGGTAGCCAGTAGGAGAACACCCCCAATGCAAGAGACTCACCCTCTGTTACTGGTTAGTAGTTAATATTATCTATTTTCAATCACTATTAATCTCCCCCCTTCCTTTTATCTGTTTTTGGTATACTGTGATAAATGTGATGATATTTTAATCATGGTAATAATTATAAATTTCATAATGCCTACATATCATATATGTGTACCTGTCACTATGCTGTTCACTTTGAATATATATGTTTTATTTGTCAGCTGGGCTATTCTTCACTTTAAAAGATAATTTAGGAAAAATGAAGCCAGAGATGTTCTCTGGCCTTTTCATACACACACACACACACACACACACACACACACATGCACACATGCACACACACACATGATTGTGCTGGAGTACACACACACATACACACAAATTAGAAATCAGTCTCTTTTCTGACAAGAAAAGATGCTTGGACAGTTCCCAGGCAGTAAAAGCTGCGCATCTCTCTCAGCATCAATGCTCAGTGCTGATAGATCCTATCATCCAAGGAATTTTTATAAATCAAAAATAAAATCCCTAATGTTCAATCTGTTTACATAATGAAACTATTAAATATGCAAAAGACCTTTAGGCACTAAAAATTAACATTACTGTAATCATCTATGCTGTATTTACATAATAAATCAGCATTTCCCTAAACATTTGAAAATTGACTACAAATGTATTTAAATTATCTTAAAAATCAAGTTTATAAATTATTATATTATGATTTTCTAATGCTCTAGTGTCCAAATGCCTTAAGTGACTCACCAGTTAAAAATACTTGCTGCAGACAGGTGGTGGTGGCACATGCCTTTAATCCCAGCACTTGGGAGCGAGAGGCAGATGGATCTCTGTGAGTTCAAGTTCAGCCTGATCTACAGAGTGAGTTCCAGGGCTACAAAAACAAAGAAGAGGGGCTGGAGAGATGGCTCAGAGGTTAAGAGCACTGCCTGCTCTTCCAAAGGTCCTGAGTTCAATTCCCAGCAACCACATGGTGGCTCACAACCATCTATAATGGGGTCTGGTGCCCTCTTCTGGCCTTCAGGCATACACACAGACAGAATATTGTATACATAATAAATAAATAAATATTTAAAAAAAACAAAGAAGAAAGAGAGAGAGAGAGAGAGAGAGAGAGAGAGAGAATAAAAATAGAAAGAAAAAGAAAAGAAAACATTTGCTGCTCTTTTGTTTGTATATAGGAGTTGAATGAGCTTAGCACTTACACCTTCCTGGCAGCAACCTTAACAGATGCAAATGAAATGTTTAGCAGTGAATTCTGAGTTGAGGCAGAGTATCATGATGGGGTTGCAGGACAAAGATGCACTCAACTTCCTTTCCTTGGCATTATCATCCACGATGCACCGCCCTCACTTCTGCCACTGGAAACTGACCTGAAAGAACACCTAGGTGAGCTTGCTGGTTGTTTTCGGTACAGATCAAACTGAGTTCCGCTGATCTACAGGGAACAGGTCTCTGTTTGTCCTTCAAGAACTAATCTTAGCTAGGAATTGAACCAATCTTAGATGGCTCAGAGGTTAAGAGCATTGCCTGCTCTTCCTAAAGGTACTGAGTTCAATTCCCAGCAACCACATGGTGGCTCACAACCATCTGTAATGGGGTCTGCTGCCCTCTTCTGGCCTGCAGGCATACACACAGACAGAATATTGTATACATATATATTGTATACATATATAATTGGTTCATATATATATGAACCAATTTTATCTCTCTGCCACAGGACCTCTACAGGGGCACGGGCCATGAGAGAAAAGAAGCCAATAAACTCCAGATGCAGAAGAACATGGAACCCATAACCTCACCACAACAAACTCTAGGAAATTATACTACCGCTCTCACATTCTTCAGTTAAAGACTGGGCTCAGTACTCATTCAAGCAAGGGAACATATGAGGATGTGGGTACATGGAAAGAGAAATTAGCCTACAGTGGTTGGAAATGCATTAACATCGTCTCTACATCTCATTATAATTAGTAGATCTAGAAGCCCCACCCCCTTAGAGATAAAGAATGAATTGTGCAGAACCAATAAGATTTCAAAGGGAGGACATAAAATTGGAAGGGTGGCATAGAGGGGTAAAGGCTTGGAGAAGTTAGAAGGGGAAAATGGTGGGTGGTTATGATCAAAATGCATTGTATACATTTTTTTTTCTCAATTTAATCTCATCAATTTTTCTCAGTCGAGTTTTCAGAGTGAATTTTAAAATACTATTTAAAATATATTTGGTTAATCTACCTCAGTATGGAATCTCTTTCCACTTTGTGACCATGTGTGACTATGGGAGCTTCTAGAGTGATCATCAGCACAGAGCCCAGTTTTCTCTACATGGCTACTTTTCCAGAAACCATTTGTCTTTTTCACTGTTGTTTATACCATTCATCTGCTCTATCAGAGATAGAGCTGTAATTTATAAATAATATATGCTTAACAGAAACCATAAAACTTTTTCTAATTCTTATTTTCTTTAAAAGTATCACTATTTTAAAAGAAAATAGTCCTGCCATTGGGGAAATCAGTATAAAGCTTCTCAAGAAACTAGAAATAGAATTTCCTTATGCCCTTGTTATTCCACTATTGATGTACACCTGAAAGGGTCAAAGTCGACACACATGGGGGATGCCTGCACAGCCATGTTTATTGCAGCATTTACAATGCACAAATGCTGATATCAGCCTAAGTGCCCATCAATAAAAAGTGATGAAATATATATATGTGATATATGTATGGTGTGTGTGCATGTGTGTGTATGTGTTATTCATCCATACAGGAGAACAAAAATATTACTTGTAGAAGGGAGCTGCGGGGCCGTGTCCTGCCACCCGGCTAGCTTTACCCAAAATAATTACACGGAAACTGTATTTATTTAAAATACTGCCTGAGGCGGATCTCTGTAAGTTCGAGGCCAGCCTGGTCTACAAGAGGTAGTTCCAGGACAGGCTCTAAAAAAGCTACAGAGAAACCCTGTCTCAAAAAACCAAAAAAAAGAAAAAAAAAGAAAAAAAAATACTGCCTGGCCCGTTATCTGTAGCTTCATATTGGTTGATTCTCATATCTTGCTTTAACCCATATCTAGTAATTTATATAGCACCACGAGGTGTGGCTTACCAGGAGAGATCTTAACCTGCATCCATCTTGGAGAGGAGAAGCATGGCGACTCACTATGGCGACTGCCTGAAGCGTCTCCCCAACTTTGCTTCCTTTTTCCCACAATTCTGTTCTGTCTATTCCGCCTACCTAATTTTCTGTCTCTTAAAGGGCCAAGGCAGTATCTTTATTAATAATGAAAGTAACACATAGACATTCCTCCATCAATTACTGAAAAGTAAATGAATCATTATATTAAGCTAAATAAACCAGATCCAGAAAGATAAATATCATACATTTTCTCTCATACATAGAAGCTAGAGATAGTTTGTCAAAGACCTGACAGTGACTGGAGAAATGGCTCAATGGTTAAGAGCACTGGATGCTCTTCCAGAGGACATAATTTTAATTTCCAGAACCCACATAGAGCTCATAACTTTGCAACTTAGGTTCAAGAAATCTGATGCATGCTCTTCTTCTGGATTTCTAGGTCACCAATCATGCATGAGGTACGCAGACATACATGCATGCAAAATACCCATTCACATAAAATAAAGAGAAAGGAAAAGTTTATATTAAAAAGAAGACAAGGGTAAGACAGGTCAAAGGAATGAAGGAAGATAAAAGATCATGAGAGGTGAATAAATTGGTTACATTGCATATATGTCACAAGGAACCTCATTGTTTTGGACAAGTAATATACACCAATAAAGAAGAAAAATGGTATGTCAATTCTGCTACAGTCACTTTATTTTTGTCTTAAACACTTTTATACTTACATTTTTCTTGTAGATGTGCCATTGTGAATTCATAGACTTTCCCACATTGAATTATATCAGTGAGTAACAATTATTTTGTTTTACTGCCCAAGTTTTCCCAATTTAAATAGTGAATCTTTCCCTAGAGAGAACTTTTATCAGGGTTTTCCGCTTAACATTCCTAAAACTACTTGCTTTTGTCAAAAGTGGTCTGCTTCTTCCACATCTCAACATTTTCACAGCTCAACATAATGAAACACTGCTCTGGAGGGAGAGTCATGTTTTTCTTCAGCTGAAAATAGTACAGAAGAGGAAAAAGAAGAGGATGAGGAGAAAGAGGAGGCAAGGAGAGTGGGAGTGAAGAGGAAGAAGAGGGGGAGAGTGGGAGGGAAGAGGAGGGGGAGGACAGGGAGAAGGGAGAAGAGGGGAAGAGTGGGGGAACTGAAGAGGGGAGAGAGAGTAGGGGGAAGAGGAGGAGGGAGGGGAAGGGAAGGAGGAGGAAGTCTGGCTTTCAGGGATGCACATACTGGTCTTGTAGGAGAGAATCCTAGTAACTCCTGAATCCCAAACATTTTTGAATTGTGTGGGATGACTTTTAATTTTTAGGGTCAAGTTTCAAGTTGACATTTTAATCTAGTATTAACATTAGACACGATGTTGCTTTATCCTGTTTTTAACTGACTTTTGCAATCGACACAGGACGCCTACCACATGAAATGCGGTCTAGCAAGTGAGCCTAACTGTTCCGAGTTTCCTAATGACAAAATGAAAAACTTCTTGACTTAGTCTAAGAGAACATGCCAATAAAGTTGTAAAACTCTCGTCAGGTCAATAAACATTGTTGAGCAATCTTTATGAGAACCTCCTGTTTCCCATAAAACTGAATCCTGTTGTTATTTTCTCTATGTGACTATCAGCCTCTTGGTGTCCAGTTATGCAGACACTCTATACCTTACGTCCCTGACTATGTAGAACCATTTAGGTTTTTTTTGCTTGCTTCAGGCTTTTGTTTTATCTTTTTGCTTGTTTGTTTTTTTCTCTTTTACTTCCGTGTATCTTTAATTAGTCTTGTTTTTCACTTCATTCAAAGTAATGGGTTCAACCATGGCATTTTCATACCTATTTTGCCCCTATTGCTCTCCTTCTCCCCTCCTGTCCTGGTCTTCTGTAACTTCCTACTGGTCCCCTGACACACATTAGACCCCCTTCTGCTTCCATGTTGTATACATTCTATTATCTATTTTTCCCTGACCCACTTTAAAATGGTCTCTTTTCATGCCTATACCATGTATGTGTGTAAATCTGGGACCTGCATTTGAGAGAAAGAAGGCGGAATTCATATTTCTGTATCTGCCTTATTTTGCTTAGTATAATCATGTCCAGTTCATCTATTTTCCTGTAAATGCCATCACTTCCCTTTTCTCTACAGCTGAGTACAATTCCGCTGTGTGTATGTGCCATGTCTCTTTATCCATTCATCTATTGGCGACTGATCTTACGTCTTAGCTCTTCTGAATAATACAGCAATAATATGTGTGCACTAGTGTCGGGGATTAAAGACCTTGGGATGTATGCCGAGAGGGGTATAAGCTTCATCATGGAAACTCTATTTTAAGTTTTCTTGAGGAACATCCATAATGACAGCTGTACCCTTTTACAGTTCCACTAACAGTGAACAAGGGAGTTTTGAGAAAATATCTCACTAAGTGTTCTGGTTGACCTTGAACACTTGGCAATCAACCCCCCAAATACTATGATTACTGACATTGCTGGCATTTGCCTCCACATGCAATGTAACCGCTTTTAAGTAGAGGAAAGTTCTCTGGAACTACCCTAGCTCTAACAGTGATTGGTAGTATTGTAAAACACCCCCATCCTCAGTCCTTCTTCTAATATAGACAAATATTTGCATTTCCAATGATTTGTGTTGTCTCTCACTATTCATTTTTTTTAATAGAGATAGCATTATAAAAACAGAAGTTGCAATAAAATGTATATTCACTGACACGCATTTCGACATGTGGTTGTGCATGTGGCTAAGTGGTGTTATTTTATCTACTTTCTATGGCAAACAGTTCTGTGGGATCACTCAACACTCACCTCTGTTCTTGCTGTTTCACGTTATAGTTAGTAGGGGAAAAATTAAGTTCCATATCAAATGGTCTACAAAACCACGGGTCCATGTGACATAGCTCTGGACAATAAGATGAAAGTTGCTTAATCCACATGCAGCTGAATTCTCTTTTAGAATGTTCTTCTAGAGCAATGGTTCTCAACCTTCCTAATGCTGTGACCCTTTAATACAGTTCCTCACATTGTGGTGACCCCAACCATAAAATAATTTTCATTGTTACTTCATAACTGTATTTTTCTACTGTTATGACTCATGATGTCAATACTTTGAGGACATAGGTTTGTCAAAGGTGTTGAGAACCACTGTGTTAGAGTGTTCTTCTAAAGGAACTCAAACCAAGACAACAACAGAAAGGTAGATTTTTGTAGAGCCATACCAATGAAGACTTATCCATGCTGAATCGGCACAAACACATGAGGAAGAAGACATAGGGCATATCATCACTTAGATGGTTGGAGAGGCAAAGGGACAATGGTACTGACAACAATATCTGATGATTTTGCCACTGACATAAAAAAATAAAATCATGAAGTCAGCTCAGGCAATTATCAACTCAAAACTCAATGCCTTTGGTCCATTATACCTATGTTTAAAGTGCCTCCCACCCTCCAAAGCCAAAGGACAAACAACCTACATTAGTCAGGCTATAGATCATGTTGTGAATGTAATAGTTGATGAGATTGACTGTATGATATTGGGAATTCCCTCTGCCAAAGTCATGATCCTGCCAGGGTGTAGTAATATTTCATTTGTATTTTAATAAATATTGCTTGCCTGAAGTTCAGAGAGCAAAACACTAATCAGCCTTACAGACCAGGCAGTGATGACACACACCTTTAATCCCAGTAGCCACATTAGTTTGCCATAGAAACTGGGTGGTAGTGGGTGCACACCTTTAATCCCAGCACTAGAGAGGATTGTAAGATGGGAGGAAACAGCTCTCACACACATGGACTCATCCTGAGATTCTTAGAGGCAGGATCTCCATTTCAGATTGAGGACCACTCCCCAGGGTACTTAAGTGATCTCCCGAAAGAGGAGTACATGGTCTCCCTTTCTTCCTCCTGGGGGTTGCGTATCTATGGCTTCCCGCTTTTCCCCTCGGGGCCACCCGGGAGCGCAGATCTCCCATTAAACCTGGATATTTTTAAATTTGGCTTGTTTTTATTTGGCTTGATTGGGAATTTTTGTGTCGGCAGGGAGCTCGTGTTAGGAAATATTCCTAACAAGAAGCATGTGATCTGCTTTTCAGTTTGACTTTACAGGTGGTTATAGTTAAGAGATTGCAAGAATCTCAGAAGAGACTTTGAACTTCAGATTTTTTAAGAAGTTTGTTATAGACTACAGGGACTTTTGAAGTTAGACTAAATGACTTCAAGGAGGAACTATTGCTCATCCTGGCCGCTCAGAACCAAAATAATCACACAGAAGCTGTATTCATTAAATTACTGCTTGGCTCACTAGCTCTAGCTTCCTATTGGCTAATCTTACATCTTAATTTAACCCATGTCTATTAATCTGTATATCACCACGAGGTCGTGGCCTACCAGCAAAGTTTCAGCACATCTACCTCTGGCCACGGATCCATGGTGTCTCTCCCTGACTCCACCCTTCTCCTCCCATGCTATAGGCCAATCCAGTTCTTTATTCATTAACCAATAAAAACAACACATAAACAGAAGGACCTCCCACACCAATAATTATTATTCATCTTTTCACCTCATTCAAGTCACTTCCCATAGCTACAGGCACAATTTTGGGTAAAGACACACACACACATACACACATATACAGACACACACATATTCAAGCATGCATGCATGCATACATACATCCATACGTACATACATACATACATACATACATATATACATACATACATATATACATACATGTATAGTTATAAGAGCAGGGGAAGCACAGAAAGAAGAATAAAACCAAATATCCCCAGGAGACTTCTTTGCATTCCACCACATATATTCTCCTGAGCCAAGGTGAATGTTTAAATTGTAAATCCTGTCTGAGCAGTGGGATATTCACATCACTGTGATACCCACCAGCCCAACTCCAAGCTCCTTCAGTACCCTTGGGAGCTGAGACCATCTCCGAACAGGGACTCCACCCACCCAACTGGTAATTGCAGGCCCTTGGCCAGAGGTTATAATTTCCAATAGTCTGCTTTCGGCTCACTAAAGAGGTTAACATGGAGATAACTCAATCTTCTTCTGCTTCTCATCCTCAGTACTAAAGTTTCTCATTTCTCTTCCCTTGTTCAATCAGGACAAAAACTAAAAATGATCAATTTCCAATTGACCTTGCATTTCTACAGAGCCAAATGCTTTAAAACAGTGAGGAAAGCTTATTTTTAAAATGTAAAACCGACTTTTTACTATAAATGACAGATTTGAGGAAGGGCCAGATAGTCTCCTGTTCTTCACTTTCCTTCAAGCCCCCAAAATAGCTGGAACTTACCCAAAGGGCAGAACAGAAGCTTGGCAGAGAGACTAGAACTGAGTGCTGTGTGTTAACTCCCCACCACTGTGACAAAGTTGGTGACATTAACAACTTACAAGGAAGAAAGGTGGATTGGGATTCTTGGTTTCGGATATTTTGGTCATTAGGGTCATTAGTCACTTGAGCCCATCACTTTGAGCCTGTGTTGCGGCAAGTACAAGACCAGAAGTATTACAGGACAGAGCCGTTCACATCATGGCAGCAGAAAGCAAAGGTGAGCGGAGGGGTTGAAGCCTAGATATAACCTCCAAGGGTCTGAACTCAGACACCATCTACTCTAATTACCTTCTGCCTCTTGAGAGTTCCAACACCTGCCAAGAGCACTACCACCTGGGAACCAAGGCTTCAGTATGCTGTGGGGCATTTAAGATCCAAATCGTATGGGAATGAACCTGGAATCCCTGACAAATGAAAAGTTCCAATCAGGGTTTAGACTAAGCACTCAGTAATGCAGAAGTCATTATTTCAAACACAACAGCCTAGAAGTGTAGTTTCAACCTCAGGAGGTAGGAATGGAGCAGAACTCTAAATCTGAATAAACTTAAAGCTTCTATAGCAAATTGATCTAAACTTTCCTGGATTTAGCTGCACATTAGTAAGCTGATAGTTGTCATTAGCCAGAAAAGCAGCTATAAATAACTCTATATGAAATATACTTACCCTCATATTTAAGAAAATGTTAAAATCTTCAACTCCAGTTAAAAATCTGTCAACATTTTTTGTGCAAGTGTCCTGAAAACCATCTTCCAGGAAACACTGTGACCTTGGTTGGGCTGTACCAGATCTTCCCCACTACAAAATTTAAGTATTTCTTGCAAAATAGAGGTGACAATAGCATCTACATCATAGAATTAAGGCAAGGATTTAATGGGCTAATATATGGCGCCTAGCACCTAGGATGTGATAATTAGGGGGTGTCATTAGGAAGCAACCATTTCTTTCCTCTATATGGTATTTTCTTCTACATGGGAAGAATTTAGTATAAACTCCACCTTTTTGCATAAATTTATTCCATTTTTTCCAGGAAGAGAGACACCTGAATGAGAGATTTGGAAGAATAAACAGGAATGCTGTTGGCATGGCTCCTTCTAACTTCCCCTTTGGAAACTGCTGTCAGTGTTCCTCCACTGAGAACATCCATTGCTTGTTCAGATCCACTCGGTCCTCCCGTCCTCTGTAGTGAGATCGTCCTGGTTTAGAAGGGAGCATGGTCAAATGGTTCTGTTCACCCTGTGCTGTGAGCAGCTTCATTTAACCCATGCCTGTAGTTTACCTCTTCTAAGCAGCAAGGGTGATATTTTTGCCCATGCTTATTTTCTTACTATGTGCCAGCTTGTTTTTAAAGATCAGATAACTAAGAAGATTGTCTTTTGGTTCCTAATGATTTGGTAATAGCCATGCATGTTGCTAAAGACATTTTGGTTTTTTACTGTTCTTTAATAGTCTACTTAAGGAGTATTTAAGCAAATGTAGAAACATGAATGCATAAATCTTTCCCAATGTTTTTAAATGTGATTGCCTATTGCTAGAAAGATGGCTCAGGGGTTTAGAGCACTTGCTGTTCTTCCAAAGGACCTGGGTTTGATTCCCCTGAATTCCTATCGTGCCTTAAAACTATCTGTAACTCTATTTCCAAGGGATCTGATGCCTTCTTATGAATCTACATGGTAACGAGACATGGATGAAAACAAAGCATTAATACCACAAATAAACAAATAAATCCTTAAAAAATCATTATATAGAAAAAATTTTTTGAAAATTTGATTTTCCAACAAAAGGTAACTACTTCCATATATGGAGCAATCAAGCATTAAGAATAACATTGTAGAGTTGGAGAGATGGCACAGCCATAAAGGCTTGGTTCACAACTAAAAATGTAACTGTAGTCTTCAAATTCTAACTAGGTGAGATAATATAATATATCAGATTTACACTCTCAGTTGACTCTTCTAAAAACATGCAAAACACACAAAAACAAATAGACAAAAGGAAACCAACATTGTGGTCTCCAGGAGTCGTGAAAGAGGCTGCATCCTACATTTGAAGTGCTTACTGTGTGGAGACTGTTTGCCACCCAGGGAGCAGGAAGGAAAACCTCAGAGAGAAACTGTTCATAGCGCTTTGTTGAGAAAATAGAAATTGGAGCTCAACTCAGCTGTAACTTGAGAGGCATGGGAATGAAAAAAGGAATCTCAGTAAGAGAGCTCCAGTGATCAATAGGCAGACACTCTTGAGCCTTTAACTGAGTGCTCATCCACAAATGTGTAAGAAGGTTACAAAAAATTAAGAAAATAAGAAAATACTAATGTCAAATAAACGTTTTCTGAGCCCACAGAAAGCTAAGGAGAGTTTAACTTCTCATCAGTCAGACTGGGAAAAATCTGACACCGCATGGTCACACATCAGGTGGAAGTCTCACAAATACATCATGAAGACAATAGGAATACATTAGTCTTAGACTAATGTGTTCCTTACACCTATAAACATTAAAATTTAATGAATGTAATTGAATAAATGTGCTACCTGGACAAAATCCAAGACTTTAAAAAGTATTTTAAAAATCGTTGACCAATAATGTAAATTCATGATATCTGACATCTAATAAAATTATGAGTAAGCCGGGCACAGTGGCACAAAGTCTTTAATTCCACCACTCAGGAGGCAGAAGCCGGAGGATCTCTGTGAGATCAAGGCCAGCCTGATCTACATAGTGAGCTCCAGGACAGTCAGAAATACACAGATAGATGCTGTGTCAGACGAGGAAGAAGGAGGAGGACGAGAAGAAGGAAGAGGAGAAGGAGGAGGAAGAAGAAAAAGAAGAAAAGAAAGAAAAAAGTGAATGTGTAAAGAAGAAAATATGATTGAAACTATGTTGAAAATCAAACTATACTATGGAAACACAAAATAATAGCATAAAGATGGGGACTGAGAGATGAATGGGTGAGTAAGAACATTTGTTGCTCTTGCAGAGGACCTGGCCTTGGTTCCTAGCACCCAAGCTATGGTTCACAACCATTTGTAACTCAACTTCCAGGTGATCTGACTCTCTCTTCCTGCATCCACAGGCACTAGGCACGCGCGCGCGCACACACACACACACACACACACACACACACACACACATACACACACACACACACACACAGAGAGAGAGAGAGAGAGAGAGAGAGGCAAAAACACCAATAAAATAGGTAAATCTTTTTAATGGAAAACTGAGCATCAATATTAAAATATTTTTGTTTGTTTATTTTTGAGACAGGCTCTCACGTTGCAACCCAGACTGGCCTCCCAAGTGGTGAGAAGACAATTGGTCTATGTAACGAGGAACAATTTTAAGGAAATGCTCTCCTTTTGCTTGTTGCTTATGGAAATGGATTATGAGTTTTGCCTATCACCTTCTCTTCCTGAGAAGGTATGAAAAACAGAATAAAATTCATTGAAAAGTGGAACTAGAGACATTGTATCAGACTTTCTTTTACCTAAAGAAATACATTTGTGGATAGTTTAACACAATTTATAACATGGGTTTTTTTTTTTTTTTTGTAACTTGCTACCAAGTCGTTCTATTTGAAACTTACAAAAGCCAAACGTTAGCAGTTCTTTATGGATGATTGGGTATGCAAAGGTTTCCAATGCTTTGTGGAAGTTTCTACAAATACAAAGATTGCCAGAGTAACTACCTGCATGAGGCAAGAGAAAAACCTGGGTCAAGACTCAGTAGCCAGTGTTGATTCAAACTGCAAGAGTCTGACACTAGGCAGTTAATTTTAGGTATATTTAAGTACAGAACAATTTTGGGGGGAAGAAGTTTCCAGTTATAACACAATCATGTGTGCTCAATAAGGCATAACTACATGGGAACTCTTCTCAAAGTATATGTAACTTTTCCCATGAAGATGGGGCTTCAAATAGGCTATATGTGTTATTTTAAGAGCCATGGTGAGGTTCTAGTGTGGTCCCAGTCATATAGACAATGCAGAGGTCATGTAGTCTTTTAAACATGTCAAGCCCTGTTTATGGGAGCCTGAGGGAGCCCCTGGTCACACAGACAGTGCAGAGGTCAAGTAAGCTACTAGCTATATCTATTACAGCCTTCTGGGCGGAAAACAGACTGTATACCTCTTCCTTTGAATAGATTACCATGCCCGTTTAACATTTGATGGAGGCGGGTCTTCTATCAATCTGTTGATTTCATTGGTTAATTAATAAAGAAAACTGCTTGGCCTAATAGGTTAGAACATAGGTGGGTGGAGTAAACAGAACAGGAAGAAGGAAGTGGATGGCTCAGTCAGATGCCACGCCTCTCCTAAGTTAGTCAGACCTCCATGCCTCTCAGGGAGAGAGATGCGATGAAGCCAGCCACCAGGTCAGACGTGCTGATTCTTTCCCGGTAAGACACCATTCGTGGTGTTACAAAGATTAATAGATATGGGTTAGTCAAGATGTGAGTAAGAGGCTGAAAATAATGGGCCAGGCTGTATTTAAAAGAATACAGTTTCCGTGTAATTATTTTGGGTAAAGCTAGCTGGGCGGCCAGGAGCCGGGCGGCGAGAAGCCGGCCCGCAGCTACCTCACTACAAACATTCTTTCTTTCCCTGGTGTATCTCTGTGAGTGCAAGGCCCTCTGCTCCCAACCATGTTTCTTATGTTGTTTACTGATGAACATTTTTGGCAGTGATAACAAGAGCAAACAGCTGAGTTTTGTTGAGTATTCCCCCTAAGAAATGAATATTTCTTGTAAATAGCCTCATTTAAGTCTTCTCAGTCACTTCCTAGGAGCCCATTCAATATGTGCTCATCCATGGGTTAGTCTACTGATGAAGATCCAGTCATTCTCTGTGGCATAACAGCTGGGGTCCAAGCCTTAACATAAGCATAAGCCTTTTGAGGGGGAGACTTCGTGAGTAAACCATACTATTGAACAATGTGCTACTCTGACTTAATGACTAATAATGACTATAGTCATATTCTTTATGTTAAAGAAACCAACAATTTAATACCCATGCAGACCTTAGTAGATACAGATCCTTTCCCTTCGCAACCTAAGAAGGACAGGACAATCCAGGCATGGTGGTGCATACCTATGATCCATAGCACCAAGGAGGCAGAGGCAGGAAGATCACTTAAGATTCAAGGCCAACTGGGTCTACAAATCAAGTGCCAAACAAACTCTTATAAAAGGGAGACATTTAATTATGCTGGCTCACTTATAGATCAGAGGTTCAGTCCATTATCATCATGGTGGGACGTGGTGGCAGACATGTAGACATAGGGAAGTAGCTGGAGTCCTACATCTTTCAGGCAACAGGAAGTAGTCCACTATTACACTGAGCAAAGCTTGAACAATAGGGACCCCAAAGCCCACCCCCACAGTGACACACTTCTTCCAACAAGGCCACACTTACTTCAACAAAGCCATACTTCCTAATCGTGCCATTCCCTTTGGGGACCATTTTCTGTCAAATCACTACATCCTACTCCCTGCCCCCCAAAGTCTTGTTGCCATATCGTAAGTGTAAAAATGCATTCCGTGTAACTTCAAAAGTCCATCCCTATAGTCTATCACAGTCTTAACCATGTTTAAAAGTACAAGGTTCAAAGTCTCTTCTGAGAATCATGTAATCTTTTGAATATAATCCCATAAAACTCAAAATTAAAAAAATAAAACACATCCTTCGAATATAGTGGCACAGGATATACATTACCATTCCCAAATGTAGTGAAAGGAGCACAGTGAGGAAATACTGGACCAAAGCAAGATGGAAAACCAGCTGGGCAAACTCCAAACTCTGCAGCTCCATGTCTGATATCAGAACACTCTTCAGATAGCCAACTCTTTTCAGCTTTGTTGACTACAACACACTTCCTTCTCTTGAGCTAGTTCCACTTCCTGCTAGCAGCTTTCCTTGGCAGGTATCCTACAACTCTGGCATCTCCAACATCTCGGGTTCTCCAAGACAATCCAGGCTTCAACTTCACAGCTTCATGCAATGGTCTCTCTAGGCCTCCATTCAGGGACACCCCTGATAGGTGCACGGCCTCAGTGGATTTTCTTTGTCACAGGTGACAATTTCAAGGCCCCTTTCTTCTATTCTTAACTCAAGAACCATGTGGTGGCTGAATCTGTTAAATTCTGCTGCTTGCTGGGATTAGAACATGGTTCCCTTGTTCCATTTCTTCAGCAGTTTTCTGTCTTCCACTGCTCAATCTTGACTGTCCTGATACTTGCTCTGTAGACCAGGCTGGCCTCAAATTCAGAGATCTACCAGACTCTGCCTTCTAAGTGCTGGCATTAAAGACCTGCACCTGGTGCTAAACTTTTCTTCAGTTCCCTTTCACAAGTTGGAAACTTAGCTGGATGGGCTCTTGCCCTGAAGTTGCCATTTCCTTTATTCCATTTTTTAACCCATTTATTTCATTGAACACAAGACTTAACTTCATTCCTCTTCTGGGCGCTCTTTTTCTCTTCAGAGTTTACATTTTTGTAATTTACTCTGTTCAGTTTGCTACTTTTCATTATAAATCTTCATTAGAGTTAATACTAATAATCACACAAGAGACTCTATATTAGGCTGTTTGAGATTTCCTTTGCTTAGGAAATTGATCCAAAACTCTTGACTTTAGACCCTTGCAGACTCTTCAGTCAAGGGCAAAAGTAGCTACTTTTCTCACCAAAATATTACAAGAATAATCTCTAGGCAACATAGTAAAATTCTTCTCTGAAACCTCTTGAGTGAACCCCTTACAATTCAAATATCTCTTAGAAACACTGTCTTCAGTGTTCCTACTCATATGGCCCATTAAGCAGTGCTTAAAGCATTCCAATGCTTTCCTAACCCAAACTCTCAAAGTCCAAATTTCTCCCCCTAAAATTGCTGTGAGGCCTATCACAGCAATATCCCCATTCCTTGTACCAACTTGTGCCTTAGTTAGGGTTTCTATTGCTGTGAAGAAATACAAAGACCATGGCAACTTTTATAAAGGAAAACATTTAATATGCCGGCTCACTTACAGTTTAGAGGTTCAATCCATTACCCTCATGGTGTGACATTGTAGCGTGCAGGCAGACATGGTGCTGGAGAAATAGCTAAGAGTCCTACAACTTGCAGACAACAGAAAGTGGTCTATCTCACTGAGAGGTATCCTGAGCATATATAAAACCTCAAGCCTACCTCCACAGTGACACACTTCCTCCAACAAGACCACACCTACTTCAACAAAGCCACACCTCCTAACAGCACCACTCTTTGGGGGGGGGCATTTTCTTTCAAACCAATATGTATGTAACATATATACATATGCATATATAATATTTGTGAAAATAATGTATTTTAAATAAAATTATTATTCTGCCTTTATCCACTCCTAGCCTTTCAATTTTCCCTGGAAATTCCATGGTTGGTATAATCATTGACCTTTTGGAATCTGGCATTTTCTGAATGGGAATAAATTCATTGGCTTTGCTGAGATCGATTTGCACTCCCAGTACAGCCATGTTCAATTTAGACTTCATACATGCCTTCCCATGGCATCATATCTCAATATGCTGACACACTACTCGAGGCTGTGACCTGAAGACACAGGACTGGAGTTTGTGGCAGGAATTAGCCTGTGGGATTTAGCACTGTAGATCAGAGAACATAGGAGAAAAATTACAATATAAAATTGATCAAGAAGTTATTCTGTGGAAATCTCAGATACATAAAGCTACACACAGGGAGAAAATATAACCAAAACTACAAACAGATGTTAATTATTCTCAACAAGTAAATCTCTATTCCTCTGTTAGGAGTTATCCTTGGTTCAGTAAGATAACTGCACAGCAAAGGCACACAAGCCCAGTAATCTGAGTAAGTACCAGGCATCCACATAAAAAATCAGGTGCAATGGTGTGATGGAGGCGGGTCTTCTATCAATCTGTTGATTTCATTGGTTAATTAATAAAGAAAACTGCCTTGGCTTTTTGATAGGGCAGGATTTAGGTGAGTGGAGTAGACAGAACAGGAAGAAGGAAGTGAGGTAGATGCCTTGGGCAATCGCCATGCCTCTCCTCAGTGAGAGAGATGCCATGAAGCCAGCCACCAGGTCAGACATCTGAATCTTTCCCGGTAAGACACCACTTTGTGGTGTTACACAGATTATTCAATATGGGTTAGTCAAGATGTGAGTAAGAGGCTGAAACTAATGGGCCAGGCAGTGTTTAAATGAATATAGTTTGTGTGTTGTTATTTTGGGGCATAAGCTAGCAGGCGGCCGGGAGCAGGGCGGGATGAAAAGCAGGCCTGCCCACAGATACTCACTACAATGGTGTACATCTGTAATCCCAGTACTCCTGTCTCCTGTAGTAAGACTGGAGCAGAGGCAGAAGAATCGTCCAGCGAGATAGCCTGGGATACGCAGTGTGACAACAAAAGCAAGAAAGACCCCTTCCAGGCCTCAAGAGACAGCTAAGTGGTTAGAGCACTGGCTGCTTTTCCAAAGGACCGGTTTTGACAATGCCTCCCTCTGGCCTCCGAAGGCATCTGGAATGTACATGATGCACAGATATGCACACAGACAAAACACCCATACACATAAAATCAATAGTTAAATTTTTAAAAAACAAAAAATAAACATTCTGGCCTTGATAGGATATTAGGCAAATAATGAATCCAAAAAGTTGACCTCTGATCTCTACATACGGTTACCCACATACACGAATAATAAATAAATAAAGTGACCTGTATAATTCATAGAGTCGTGAAGAACTGAAACAAAATGTTATGAGAAAATAAAAGAAATAAAAAGATAATATCAAAGACCAAGCACTGGCTTTAAAACTAGGTTACTCATTTTCTAGACTTTATGATGTTTGTGATTTCTGTCAACTTATTACTTCTTGCACTTTTCAAATATGATTTTCCTAACAAATATACATTATTGTTTCTATTTTTCACTCATTTCATATTCTGTTCCAAAAAAAATATGTCCAAAACTCTAGGAGCCTCTCAATACCTGGCTTCTCCCCAACAGCAAATCTGAAATCTACTTAAATAATGTCTTGTGTGCCTCTGAATTGTGAAGTACATTAGTAGATAATTAAATTTATTAATGCTGCAATATTCTGTATACTTCCTTCCCATAGTAGTACTGAATTATCAATGAGACCGTTGATGGGAAACACTTAGAAAGGGAATAATTGCCACAGCAGTGCAGACTGCCACCTTTATACCCTTTGAAATGCAGGCATTGGGAGTTCTGGATATTTGATAGGTAGCTTTCTAGCAATATTTCACTAAGTGCATGGGCTTCCTGGGACTGCGTGGGTATAAAGATAATTTATATCCAAACTTGTCTTCAGGAAGCTCACTGTCTACATCATGAGAATATTGGACTGAACATAAAGTAAGAGATCAATTCTACATTAGTAAGCTTCTGTTGTTTTATTACAATCCACATTTTAAAGTGAAGCTCACAGTCACACCTATGCATACATATGTGCCTACAAAACACAGACTTAATAAAAGATAGTAATTTTTATCTGACATTAACTCATAGTTCTGCTTTCCCATTAATTTCACAAAATATTGGTCATACCCTCAAACTCAAGGTCTTAACTTCCTAATGGATCAATTCTACCATTTGAAAAATACTGTTCTGTAGGATATTGTCTTACTGGTTGTGAAAATTTTAAAAACCATAAATATACGCTAAAAGAAAATCCTCATTAGCTACAGTAAATTTTTTAAACTCTACTGAGTGAAAGTCATTGAGATTCCATCAGACTTCTGGCCCCCGTTCTTCATATGCCCTTTGCTGGAGAAAATGTCAGCAGTTCTCCTGTATACTTATACACAGATGTGAGAACAGGCACTTGTATTCACGTGCCTTCTCTCTCTGGGTCTGTATGTGATGCTAGATTGTTTTTGCACAGTGATGACTGCACTGAAAGCTCCCTGCAGGGAATCACAGGAATTTGAGTGAAGGGGTTATTTTGCTGGTTCTTCACCATCTCAAAATTGCATTGAGCCATAAGAGCTTTCTGACAGGACTTGGCAAGCTTCGCGCTATTGCCAAGACTGCTTATTCTGTTGGCAAATTCATGATAAAAAGAATTTGTATCTTTATTCTAAAATATTTGCATGTATAATCATATACGTTTAATTTTTTATTTTCCTCTTTCCTTTTCCTCCACACAAATCCCCCCACATAGCTCTCCTTGCTCTCTTTCAAATTCATGGCCTTTTTATCATGAATTGTTGCTACGTGAGTGTGTGTGTGTGTGTGTGTTCTTAAATACGTTAATATAACTTGTTCTGTTTGTATGATGTTATTTATGTGTATTATATTTTCATGGTTGATTGTTCGGTACTGGATAACGAATTGTGTGCTCTTCCCTGGGGAAGACTATTTCTTCAGCTCTCATCAGCATTCCTTAGTTGCTTGTAGTTGTTTGTGTAGGTTGAGGCCTCATGAGCTTTCCTCTTCCATGTCTGCATGTCTATTGGTGTCATCCTTATTCAGCCCATGTTTAGGCAGCCATGGTGGGAAGACTTCATGAGTAAAGCTTCTCTGACATTTCTAGGAGACATAAACTCACAGAAAACTGCCTGTTCCTCTGGCTCCTTACACTCTTTTTACCCTTTCTTCCATGATGATTTCTGGGCCTTATGTGAAGGGGTATGCTGTAGCTGTTTCAGTTGGGCTCCACAACTCTGCATTTTGAATGGTTTGGTTTTCTGTAATGGTCTGTTTCAAAGAGAAGTTTCCTTGGTATGAGAGAATTACACATATCTGTGGGTATAAGGACCAATATTTAGGGTGTAGTTAAGGATTATACTGGTTTAGTGCTGGTTCTAAGTGTTCCTCCAAGATCCACGATGTCCCAGCCCTGTGCAGTTGGCTAGATTTCCTGTACTGGACTTGTAGGTTTAGTCCTACTGAAGATCTACTTATGGATGAGTTCATATACTTTCCTAACATTTTGCAACATTTATTCTTAAGTTGCCACATGATAAAAAGTAATTTTCTTAGAAGTGTGCCGTAATGATGGAATGGTTCTACAAGCCTTCCTCCTCACCACAGAACTCAACTATATTTAAGATGAACATTGAGTCTGTATGCCTCAGAACAAAATATTTCACAAAAATAGCAACAGTCAATGTGAAAAAGAATACATTTTAAAATGCAAAAGTGTTAATAATTTTCTATTCTAGGACATCACCAAAAGGTTTATTCAATCCAGTTCTCTTTACATATGAAGGAGAAACACAATAGCCCATCTTCATATTTTGCTTTGATCAGGTTTCATCAGCAAATTCACTTTCTTTGGTCAGTTCATGAATGAGATAAATCAGGCTTGAGTGAGACCATGACCCTGCAAATTTGGGGTGCAAGAAATGCCTCTAGTGTCAACTCCCTAAAGTCATTCATAGGGCATTGTGATTAAGTGACTTGCTCTTAAATCCCTGACCCATCTATGCCACACTGGCACACAAACAAGTTATGAAGACGTTTGGTAAGATGGGAACTGCAGGGTGAAGAAAGGTAATGCATAAGACAATGGGGTAAACTCAGATTTTTAGATATACATGAGCCAGATATATGTGTCAATGGAAGGTGCCCAATGTTTCCTGGTAAATTAAATTATGAACATTCTTTTTTAATTTTTTAATTTTTAAAAATGATTTATTTAACTTTATGTACATTGGTGTGAAGGTGTCAGATCTCGTGGAACTGCATTTTCAGACAGTTGTGAGCTGCCATGTGGGTGCTGGGAATTGAACCTGGGTCCTCTGGAAGAGCTGTCAGTGCTCTTAACCACTGAGCCATCTCTCCAGCCCCCTGATGAACATTCTAAAAGATGAGATGGTCCTTCAGGGTTCCTGCTTCACAGAAGAAACTGCCAGAAATTTTACAAGACAGAAGAAATCATCTGATAAACTTTGCAATTACAAAGTAAAACAGATCTTCAAATTTCCTGCTTCATGGGAAAGCCTGACAGATACTATGTATCTACAGGCCAAAGATGGATGTTCCAATGTTACAGAAGAACTTTTGGTGACTAGATTGTAGAAGGAGCAGTGGGGCTGCGTCCTGCCACCAGGCTAGCTTTACACCGGAAATAATTACACGGAAACTGTATTCTTTTAAACACTGTCTGGCCCATTAGTTTCAGCCTCTTATTGGTTAATTCTCATATCTTGCTTTAACCTATATTTAGTAATCTGTGTAGCACCACGAGGTGGTCGCTTACCAGGAGAGATCTTAACCTGCGTCTGTCTTGGAGAAGAGAAGCATGGCGACTGCCTAGGGCGACTGCCTGAAGCGTCTGCCTCATTTCCCTCTTCCTAGCATTCTGTTCTGTCTACTCCACCCACCTATGTTCTAACCTATCTGGCCAAGCAGTTTCTTTATTAATTAACCAATGAAATCATCAGATAGATAGAAGACACACCTACATCACTAGATGTCTCTGTCAATTCTACAGTTTTGGAAGTTGCTTACAATGCACTTCCTGTTTACTTAAGTAGTATTATATCCTTCTGGAATCTTTGAAGAGTTGAAGACAGGTAGTTATACTTTAGTTAGGATAAAAGATAAATTAAATATGAAATTTTAGACTCATTAAGATAAAAAAGATGATAGCATATTTTCTTTTCTTTATGGGGGCTTCAAGACAGGGTTTCTTTGTAGCTTTGGAGCCTGTCCTGGAACTAGCTGTTGTAGACCAGGCTGGCCTCAAACTCACAGAGATCCACCTGCCTCTACCTCCTGAGTACTGAGATTAAAGGCATGTACCACCACCACCCAGCTTGATAGCATATTTTCTTTAATTTTGCCAGATACAAATAGACTAAATACTATAATTGTAACTCTTACTTGAGCCTGTTTTGTTATATATAATTTTACTATGTTAAAGCTAAAATCTTCCATTTAATTAAACAAAAAGGGGGAGATAATGTGGGATATCCTTCTGTCTATTTGTTGTTTTCATTGGCTGATGAATAAATTTGCTTTGGTCAATAGCTTAGCAGAGTAAAGCCAAGTGGGAAATCTGAACAGGGATATATAGAGAGAAGAGGTGGAGACAAAGAGACACCATGTAGATTTAAAAGAAGAAGGACACCTGCTGGAAACTTACCAGTAGGCCACAACCTCATGGTGATATACAGATGAATAGAAATGGACTGATTTCAGATATAATAGTTAATAAGCCTGAGATAATAGGTCAAACAGTCTTGTAATTAATATGACTTTTGTGTGATTATTCAGGTCTGGGTGACTGAGAAAAACAAAGTGCAGTCTCTGTTACACTTAGTCCCAAAAGTCCATTTTAAAATAATTTCTAAGGTTCATCTTTGCTATGACCCATTATTTCTATAGATCCCATTTTTTCTTTTTTTCTTTTTCTTTTCTTTTTTTTTTCAAGAAAGGGTTTCTCTGTAGCTTTGAAGCCTGTCCTAGAACTAGCTCTTATAGACCAGCTTGGCCTCAAACTCACAGAGATTAGCCTGCCTCTGTCTCCCAAATGCTGGGATTAAAGGCGTGCACCACCACCCATCTGATCCCAACTTTTTTTAAGTTCTGTTCTTGCCAGTGTGATATTTTTGTACCATTTACATATGCCTAATGCTGATTCCCCTCATAATGTTTTTCCTTATTTTCCAAATTAGAAACTCTCAAGATTAAACTTAGATAAATCTTCTGTGAAACCTTCTGGAAACCCAAGAAAAGTGAATCCCTTTATCCAAACCATGAATGAGCCTTGTACAGTCTTTTCATATTTTTTTCCTCCTTCTTTCAACTGGAAGCTTTTGAAAATTGAAACTGTGTGATATTTATATTTTGTCCTCTATGCCTCTTGCAGAAATTGACTCTGGGTTTTAATAGATTATTCAATGCATTAATCTACTCAATCAATATGACTGTCTTGGTATCTCTATTGTTCTTTGAGGTACGTTTCTCTGCCATGTCTGTTTTCAAACTGTGTCCAGCAGTCATTCACGAGGTTACTTTCTGCTTCTTCTGAAATCTGTATTCTTTCTCTAAGAAATAGGTACAGGGGGGGGGCTGGAGAGATGGCTCAGCGGCTAAGAGCATTGCCTGCTCTTCCAAAGGTCCTGAGTTCAATTCCCAGCAACCACATGGTGGCTCCACAACCATCTGTAATGGGGTCTGGTGCCCTCTTCTGGCCAGCAGGCATACACACAGACAGAATACTGTATACATAATAAATAAACAAATATAAAAAAAGAAATAGGTACAGGGACCCAGTCTGCCTTTGCCTTGCAAAGTGTCATTGATAGTAGATGAGAACATTTAATGGGAATGTGAGAACTAGGTTGCTCATGTGTGGCCTGGTCTCCTTCGAATAGACTTGGTTCCTTCTTCTATCCAAAGCAAACTATTTCAAAAACTTTTGTCACTGCTGTTAATTTTCTTTCTGATTGGCAGAGTTCTCTAGCAGATAATCTAACTACATCCAGATTAACAGTAAAATCAGGATAAAAACTTTCTGCTCTCTCCAGTAACCTGATGACACATCGGTGAAAAGTTTGATTAGGGGGTTAAAAATCTTAGTGTTCCCTAAATTAGCATTAATTTTCAATTACTAGAGCCCATGGTAGAGGATTTCTCCTTCTTATCTACTAGTTCTCTGAAGCTTTCTCTGATCTGCCATACATTAATGTCCGTACAAACATGATTTTTCCAGAAAGTATTTGCCACTACCTTATCTTTTGTGAAACCCATCCATAACTTCCTTTTGTCTTGCTTGACATTCAAAGGCAAATTTTACCCTATTTAATATGTGGACTCAAACTTATCAAACTATTAGTGACATATAATTCCTAAACAAAAAAATGAGATTCCAAGAGAAGTTTTTTATTCCCTTTTTTTTTTTTTTTTTTTCCAGTTCAGTGACAGAGCTTGGCAATCTTGGTCTGCCTTACTTAAGAAAGACAGAATTTATCAGTACTGTCTGTAGCCATGGAAGGAAAAGGTATTATTAATACCTAATAGAGTTCCAAAGACTAAAGACCCCCCATAGCAATTCCATCTGCATTTGCTATAATCAGTCTAACCCCTCACTGGGCATGGTGGTGCCTGCCTGTGCCAGCACTCATGTGGAATGCTGAGGCAGAGCTCCTGGTCAGCCTGCACTTCATAAAAACCCCAAAGATTTAAAAAGCCCCATCTGAGCCCTAAACAATGCCAAAGAATTAATGCTTCCAGACAATTTTTTTCCTACATTTAAGGGAAAGCTTGGCTGGCCAGTGGTGGCACATGTCTTTAATTCCAGCATTCAGGAGGTAGAGACAGGCAGACTTCTATGAGTTTGAGGCCAGTGTGGCCTAAGGGGTGAATTATGGGATAGAAAGGCTAGACAGAGTATTCCTGTCTCAACCACACAAAAAGAAAGAGAAAAAACTTATCCCCCAACTCCAATAACTGACAATGGGAATTTGGATAGCTGGGGAACTTAAATAACATTTGTAGAGTAAGCTACCTTATAGTAGAGCACCTTTAAAAAAAAGAAAAGAAAAGAAAAAAAAAAACCTTATCTTCCCTTTGGAATAGCTTTCAGATTTTTTAAGCATGATGATTATTCTCAATTGCCAACCCTGAGAGGTTTATAACCACCGAGGAGAAAAGTCTTGGGGTGTGATATAAAGACATTTCCAGAAAGATTTAACTGAGATGAGAAGATTTTTCCCTGTCTGCGGATGTCACCTGCGGTCCTAAGATGGATAAGAAGGAAAGAGAATGGCAAACCAGCATTTACCTCTGCCTTCTGACCAGCTCAGTTACAACTCCAGCTGTCGCAGCTGGGGGGTGTTCCATGTGCCATGTCTTCCCCCAAGGCGCTAAGCTGCAGATAAAACGCATCCTTCCCTGTGTTGTCTTAGCAATGAGGAAAGCAGTTAGTATACCGCGTATTGTATGTACTAGATGCTCCTACTATCTGTTCAAGGTGATACCTTGGGTCTCACATGAACTCCAGAGAGACCTACTGCAGACCAATCCTCACACCCCTCAAATGACCACTGCTGTGGCTGCACAATATTAGGTGGTAAATAGTTCAATCCCCCTAACATAAAATGAATATCTGAGAAATTCACATTTGGCAAATATTTCCAAATCACAATTAAAATGAAATTTAATCATTGTGATTAATTTTTTTTAAAGAAGAAGACAATAGACAGAAGTGGAATCAGATTGGTGGTCTCGTTCTTCATTAACTGCAGTAAATTAAAAGGAAGAGAGAAGGGGGTGAGAGGAAGAGAGACTTTTCAAAACAGCTAAGGAAAGTCAAATGAATTTCCTTATATTAGATAATTTTAGAATTATAAAAATGGCAGTTTCCTTTCAACCCATCTCCTCACTGACTGGCTCAATAGTACTTCATGATTTCCAGTATTCCTCGGAGGTTTTTGTGTGCAGAGAAAAGCACTCAGGGACAAATGCCGCAAGCCTCCTTCGGTCTCTAGACTACCAGAACGTCTACAGATGCCTTCTTTTTAATAATAATAATGCCAGATAAGTGCACTTCCATGATGATTATAGCATATTATCCTCGCAGTAATATCCCCAGGGAAGACATTATCCCCATCACACATATGGAAACAGGCTCAAAGAGGTTAAACAGCTTGTGTGATGGCAAGGGGGAAGAAATGACCTCTGAGTACCCTGCTGTCTTTTCCACTTTGTGCAGACTGTCTGTCTGTACAACAGAAACTGGAGCTGAGGTCTACTCTCCCTCAGCTAAGTCCAAAGGAGCAGAGAAAATGAAGCAAAACAAGCTTAGCTCTTACTCCCCAAATTGTAATTAGCTCTACACTGTGGTTTTTATACATTGGCTCGGACACTCGTGGTAGCATGGATGCTGTCAAAATTGCCATTACTTCCCATTTCCAAGTAATTATATCCAGAGAGCCCCCATCCTCAGACACCACACCCTACAGAACTTCAATACTGAGGAGACCCCAGTCTCACTACAAAGAAACATTGTCTTCTTTTGTTCAGATTAGTAGGTCCTGGTGGGATCTGCTTGTGCCTCTAGACGACTGTGTGTTGTCTAGAAAACATGCTCAGTGCGTTTTCTTTGTTTCACAGAAGAGGCATCCAGAAGAGCCTGGATTTTAATTTGAAAAATAAATAAGCGCCCTTGAGAAAGGATAGTGTCTACGTTACCCTCGCCTCCCTCATTAGCACAAACTTCAGGGAACACAGAGTTCAGCCGTGGGGCTCAAGGTCAGAGGCAGCGGAGCACACAAACTTGGGAAAGCCTTTTAAGAAATGAAAAGGGGAGAATGTGGTTTCTGAGTCGCACTAGTTGCAGAATGAACAGCATATTGTATGTGCTATGCTAGAGGTATGTTATGAATAACAAAAGCCCTGCAGCATTTACATATTTGTTTTCAGCAATCCTGGCAGTTGGATTTCACCATTCTACGCCTCTTTGCCAGAATCACTAAACACTGGTACATATGGCATCTGAAGTACCATATGCCATAGAAAATGTTAGCTGATGCCTATACTTCTATATTATATTTTTATTTCAGATTTTTGCAGTTTGAACAAAGAATAGTCGGAAAAACAAAATATTGGACAAGCAGTAAACACTAAAGTGAAAAAAATGTCTTCAGAGAAAGCAAATAAAGGAAATGAATCTATCATGAGTTAACATGACTATATGGTAATGAGTCAGATATGAGAAGCAATTGTTTTGCATGAACAAATTTACATAGTCTTTCATTCCATTGTTTTTGGAGCTAAGCGCTACAGTGGGAAGATTGAGGGGTAACATATTTTTCCTACCTTATTCTGTCTGACATTTCTTGCTAAAATCAAATCTCCATTTGATTGAAGTTAATTAGCAAGAGGGTTGCAGTTGGCACATGTAAATTCAGGTTAAAACAGACAATGTTAAATATTAGGAATTACTTTTCCGATATTTATTTAGGTTTTAGTATGATGTAGGTGTGGGTTTTTTATTTTGTTTTCTTGATTTTTTTTGGAGGGGGTCTTTTTGTTTTTCAATACAGGAAGGTTCTAAAACAAAATCACCATGACTGAATAGTTTGCTTTATCAAAACAAGAAAACCAATAAGAAAAATATCAAAATATCTGGACAGATCCGGTATGTAAGAGGAATGTTTTAATCTCTGCAGGAGAAAAAAAAAACTCTCTATAGTTACAGCATTCCAAATGTAGTTTACTCTCTTTAATAATGCCAAATTCAAACACAAACTCCCCAGTCTGGATGTGGATGATGACCTGGCATGACTTTGTAACTCAAAATTGTGGAAGCTGATAAGGTATTAGAATTGTTGACTCAGTGGCTAGATGTATGTATCTGAAGGAGTTGAAAGCAATGGTGTGAAAAGAATACATTCATTTAGAATATATATGTGTAGCATTTCAGCTTTAAAACACCTAACAAAAGCAGTAGTTTTAAGCTACTCTGCTGTCATACGTTACAGCCTTAAAAAACTCATTTATGTTGGGCAATGATACCTTTAATCCCAGCACTAGGGTAGCAGAGGAAGGTGGATCTCTGAGTTTGAGGCCAACCTGGTCTATAGAGTCAGAGCTGCACAGAGAGAGACGCCATCTCAGAGGGGGGAAAACTCACTCATATATTCGTATTCTGTCTCGTAGAAACAATTACACATTATTAGTGTTGGTATCAGTGTTTTCCCATTTCACAGATTAGACAGTCAGTTCGGAAAGGTCGCTCTCTTCTCCTTATGCCCTATCCCAGTACTGCAACTACACTGCACTGTAGAAATGACCTCACTGTGGATGGAGAGGAAAGAGGTGCATAGCAAGACGTATTTACAGAGGAATCATTCTGTGTGGTACAAATTATATGTGATATACAACTGTAAGCTTTTCCTAAAAGTTTCTTCGTAGGAGCTCAGGAGTTTGGATAAGCTTGGGGCTGTATTTTCTTCAGTCATTTCAAAATCGAGACTCTCAAGCTGTCAAGTCTACACAAGAAACCAACTGTCCCATGTGCTGGTGTTAGCCTCCCTTTCAGAATGCTAAGTCTATAGCAAGGAAGAAATGTTTGCTTTTGAAAGCTGCCCTAATAAATGATCGTACGCTTTAGACCTTAAAGAACAGCATCTAGGGTTACATCACGAAGATCTCCCTAAAAGTTCCAGAAGAGCATCCTGCCTTGCTTGGCCCTACGGGCTCCAGGGATTCCTGTTGCTGTATGGCTCCAGTTTCTACTGTTGTCTCAACTGCAGCTCTTCTCATCTTGGTGTGTGTCATCCTCCTGTGTCTCTGTTAGGACACTGCTTGCTGCCCTTTGTCAGTTCATCCCTTTCATGTTGCGCTTATCTGAGATCCTGAACTGTATCAGCCAAAACACATTTTCTAAATAAATAAGATGGCTTCCATTTCTGGGACCTGGAACGCAGGCATGTCTGTCGACAGTCACCCTGCTCAGATCTCTTCAGTCCGCACTCTGCTTCCTATCTTTTCCCATTTGGAAAACCATATTACGACCACCTTAGCAGCTCCCAAGGCTCAGTTCACCACAGCAGTAATTTCTAGGTACCAAGTTTTAAGCCAATACTATCAACTGAAAAGCAAAACAAAACTCTAGGCTATGTTGTGGGCCAGGTACGGGTTAGACTCTGGTATGGTCCACCCTGAAACTAGGTTGTTCTCCATATGTGAAAATAAGTGACGTCATCCTAATCTCGGTGGTGAATCAGATACAGACATTAGATATAGACAGGGAAGAGAGTCCACCCCAAAAAAGAGAAATTGAATGGTATTAAGGTGGTAAGTTTGAAAAACATGAGCAGGAATTCCATTCATTTGCCTGTGAATAAGTTTCTGTGCCTTGATCCCATGCCACCTAAGAGCAAGACATGGACACTCTCTCACCCATAATACTCCACATTGGAGTCATTATTCCTTTCCCAAAGAACCATGCTTATGTTATTTTGTCTGTGTAACTTTGAAGGCTCAATCTCGTTCTCTCATTTTGGTCCATATATCTTGGAGATCAAGTTATTGGTGTTCCTGATGACACAATATTATCAAAAATTATCGTGGGCCTCCCACATATGTCACAGGGGTGCATGGCCTTAGACAAGAAAATCCTTCCCAGAGCTTTCCTGAATCACCATATCTCTATTCCAGATATCTACCCAGATCATTCAGTTGATCTTTAAGTAACAAACTTAATTGCTTGAGTAAAAGTATTTTTCTGGTTATTTTCTCAGATTTTTTTTTCCCAGAGAACACTTGCCCAACACTTGCCTAAGATGAACATCCTAAGTGTTCATCTTAGGATGCTCTGCAGTCCAAATAGACAAGAGCCTCTCAAACCATCAAGGACTGAAGTCTTTTTGGCTAACAGTTTCTTCCTTAAATTATATATTCACCCAAATGGCAGCCTATAGAATAGGAAAAGACCTCCACCAACCCCACATCTGACAGAGGACTGATCTTCAAAATATACAAAGAAGTCAAGAACCAGATAACAAAATATCAAATAATCCAATTTAAAAATGAAGTACAGATCTAAACAGAGAATTCTCAACAGAAGAATCTCAAATGGACAAAAGACATTTAAGAAATTGCTCAACATCCTTAGTCATCAGGAAATGCCAATCAAAATGACTCTGAGGTACCATTTTGCACCTGTCAGAAATGGCTAAGATCAAAAACCCTGATGACAAGCTATGCTGGAGAGAATGTGGAGTAAGGAGAACACTTCATTGTTGGTGGGAGTGCAAACTTGTATAGCCACTTTGGAAATCAGTATGGTGGTTTCTCAGAAAACTGGCAATCAATTTACCTCAAGACCCAGGAATACTAATCTTGGGCATATGCCCAAAGAATGTACATTCATATCACAAGGACCCTTGCTCAACAATGTTCATAGCAAAATTAACTTTAAAACCAGTACCTAGAAACATGCCTCTAAACTGAAGAATGGATAAAGAAAATGTGGTATATTTACACAATGGAGTATTGCTCAGTGGTTCAAAACAAAACAATGGCATCTTGAAATTTGCAGGCAAATAGATGAAACTAGAAAAAACAACCTGATTGAGCTAACCCAGAAAGACAAACATGATATGTACTCATGCATAAGTGGATACTAGACATAAAGAAAAGGATAACCAGGCTACAATCCACAACCTCTAAGAAGCTAGATAATAAGGAGGATCCTATGAGAGACATGCATGGATGCTCCTGGAGAGGGGAGGGGAGAACATGAGGAAATGTGTTGGTTGAGGGAGAGACCAAGAGGGGCACAAAGGAAAAAGATGTCTTGATAGAGGGAGTCATTATGGGGTTAGGAAGAAACCTGGTGCTACAGAATTGCCTAGGAATCCACAAGGATAACCCCAGCTATGACTCTAAGCAATAGTGGAGAGGTGCCTGAACTGGTCTTCCCCTGTAATCAGATTGATGACCATCCTAATTTTCATCATAGAACCTTCATCCAGTAACTGATAGAAGCAGATGCAGAGATCCAGAGCTAAGCACTGGGCCGAGCTCCTGAAGTCCAGTTGAAGAGAGTGAGGAGGGATTATATGAACAAAGGGGTCAAGATCATGATGGGAAAACCCACAGAGACAGTTGACCCAAGCTAGTGGGAGCTCACTGACTCTGGGCTGACAGCTGGGGAGTCTGCATAGGACTGAACTAGGCCCTCTGAATGTGGGTGACAGTTCTGTGGCTTGGGCAGTTTATGGGGTCATTGGCAGTGGGACCAGGATTTATTCCTAGTGTATAAACTGAGTTTCTGGAGCCCATTCCCTATAGGGATAACTTTCTCAGGCTTACAGAAACCAGGAGGCTTAGTCCTGCTTCAGCTTGACTTTGTTGACTCCCCAGGGGCAGCCTTACCCTTTCTGAGGAGAGGCTGGGAGATTGGGTGGGAGGAAGTGGGCAGTGGGAGTGAGAGGAGAGTAGGAAGGGGGAACTGTGGTTGTATGTAAAATAAAAAAAAAAAAAACTTTTAAATGAAAAACATTGTCTTTCCTCCAAAGCAAGAATGAGAAAAGGAAAGGGGGAAAGGGACCGCACATTCCATGCCTCCCTTGAGAATCCCTTTAGTCATAGATTTCATTTCATCACTTCCTGTCCTCCCCATCAGTGTGGAACATAATTTAGTCAAGTTTTCTACTACCCTACAACAATTCCTCAAGTATATGAATCCCTTCAGTTTTCAACATAGTCACCATTCCTATCTGAGCTCTCATTGCAAGATCTCTTGGCCTCCTTATTTCTACTCAGCCCACACAAGGCTATAGACTTTTCCTATTATGTATTTAAACGTCTTGCAGCCTCTACTAATTGCCTAATTGTTATATAAGTGAGCCAGAGACATCTCACTATATTGGCCCCTGGGGTTGTTCATTTTTCCATTAACTGAAAAGCCTTCTAGCAGCAAACTCAACCATTCACATATCCAGGTGAATATTAAAAAGAACCCCAATAGGCAGACTGTTAACTGCTTCGAATCTGGCTTCCTTGCGTAATTCCATAAAATCACCTACAGCCCTGATAAACTAATTGCTAGCTGAGGATAAGAGAAAGACTGAGCTGCTGGTAGCTTCCAGAACCCTCTGGCTAGACAGTCTCCTATGATGATAGGGGACATCGCAGCACAAGCATCTGTCTCCCTCATGGGTTCACTCATGCAAGAGCCCATATCACAGCCTCTAGACTTCCGTACTATGCAACTCTGTCCTGTTAAAGCCTGATAGTGTCTGTGTGCGCTCCTGCTATCTCTTGGTAATACCTTTTCCTTGGTCAGCCCTAAATACATGGAGCCTCTCAATAGACAAAAGGATGGAATAACCATTCCCGGATGTTTAGGTATTTATCCTCCACTTTCCAGTGCAATGACTTTATCTTTTCAACCATGCCACACAAACAAAAGCAGCACTGGGTAACTTTTCCAGATTGTCTTATTCAGCTCCATGCTTTAGAGATCTATCCGGTTTCATCTATACATCTCTAATAAACCCATTTTTCTTGGTAAATAGTATTCCACCGCATCAATGAAACAAACGTGTCACCCACAGGGGAACGTTTCAGTCTCTATCAGCTTAGGCAATTATGAATACAGGTGTGAACATCAGTAGATTCGACTGTGCAAATACGTTTCAGTTCTCTGAGGTAAATGCCCAAGACATGGGACATTTGGGTTAAAAAAGAATATGCTCTCAAAGAACGCTTCCAAACTACTTCAGAATATCAGGGCTTCTTTATACACCATGATCAGTGAATGTGAGTTCCAGAGCCCAGGCAGCTGCATCAGCTCTGAGGGTTTCCACGGCCTTCAAGCTATTAAAAGAATTCCATAAAATAAATTCACCATAAAGACTCCAGATGTTGAACATCACTTTCTGTGCTTGGTCACCATCCCCATCCTCACTGAGGGGCGTCTGTTGAAATTCTTCATGCATGCCTTAACTGGACTCTTTTTCATACCATCCAGTTTGAGAGTTCTATGTTTTCATTATAAGTTTTACATATAAAACTTGCCACTAGTGTCTTCTGTCATGAAGTATTTTCATCTTAGCAACAGTGTCCTTCACAAAGAAAATCTGTGTTTTCATTCCTACCAGCAGAGAATCAAAATTTCCCTTCCCCATAATCTTGCAATTCTTAGCAATTCTGACTGGGGTGAGATAAAATCTCAAAGTAGTTTTAATTTGCACTTCCCTGTTTTGAGAATGTTGAACTTAATTTAAAAAAAAGATATTAGCTATTTTTATTTATTCTTTTGAGAACTCTGTTCAGATGTGCTATCTGTAGGTCAATTAAGGGTTAATTGACAATTTTGTCATGCTGAATATTCTAATGCATATATTTAGTCATATCTCTTTGTTAGTTATACTTCCTTAAATTTCCTTTAACTGCATTATATAGATCTCAGCAATGATCTAAAGTTTATTGATATTCATCATTTTATAAAAATTTCTTGCAATTTTTAGCAAAACAATTAGCATCAAATTGTTCATTATCTATATGGATTTTGATTCTATATGATTTTTATTCTGTGTATGTACTTTTTGAACTTGTGTTATTTGACTTTGTTTAATTTATAGTTCCCTTGCTGTTTACGCAGATATACATATATTATATATATATATATATATATATATATAATTTTAATTTGAAACCTAGAGCCTCCTTCATGAAAGGCAAGTACTCTAAAAATAAACAGTAACCCTAATCCCCTGACATCTTAGTTGTGGTGTTTATTGTTGTATTAAACACCATGACCAAGGTCAAGCCATTAACATAAATAAGGGTTTATCTGAGGCTTCTGGTTCCAGAGATATAAGCACTCATTTCCAGCAGTCATATCAATGAAGAGTGGGAGCAGACAGGCATGGTGACTGGAGCAGGAAGCGGAGAACCGAGGGTATGTCTCAAACCACAAACAGGAAGCAGGTGTTGGCAAGAGGCTTTTGTAACCTCAAAGCCTGCTCCCAGTGACACACTTCCTCCAGGAAGGCTTTCTAAGCCTCCCTAAACAGAATCACCAACAGAGGACTAAGTATTCGAATGGCCAGTCTGTGGGAGACATCTCATTCAAACTACTAGACCTGCGGATATTTCATGCTAGAGATTCTGTCATCTGCAGAATGGGAGGGGTATTTCCTCCTTTCTGCCCTATATGTGCTCCTTATTTAAATGTCAAGGATTCCCAGGATGGGGACGAATGGTAAAATGAAGAGTGGGTAGTTTGCTTTTTAAGTCAGTGGGCAGGTTTCATTTTAGTACTAGTGAGTACAATATTAGCTACAGATTATAGAATGCCTGTATTGACTGCAACAATATCTTTTCTATTTCAAGTTCACTAGAATTTTTAATCAAGAACTGATGTTGATGACATGAAAGAGTGGAATTAAAATTTTATTTCACCCCATACAGGAAAAAAAATCAGCTCAAAGTTGGTTTAAGATCCAAATGTAAGATTTCAGAATGTAAAATTGCTATTTTGGAAAAAAAAAATAGTTTCTTAACAGTGATCTCAATAACAACAACAAAAATGTTGGACATATCCCCAAAATCAAAGGAAAAAAGCAAAACAGACAAGGAATTATATCCAACTAAAAAGCTTAAGCGTAACGAAAGAATCAACAGAGTAAGGAGAGCTAACCTATGGAATGGGGGAATAATGCAAAGTTTACATCTGATACAGGATTAATGTCCAAAGTATGTAAGGAATGCAGAGAACTCAAGAATATGAAAACAGCTCAACTAAAAATAGATGAAAGGTCTGAATTGGCACACCTCAAAAGATATTCAAATGTTCAAAAGATATATAAAAATGTTATTATCCAGGAAATTAAGTTAAAACTAAAATGAAACACCTTCTCAATTTTTCTAGAATGGAAAATAGAAGATGGTAGATATTGAGAACAGTGTGGAGTAAAGGGAACCCTTATGTACTCTTAGTGAGACACTATAAATAAGTAAAGACAGTATGGAAAACAGGTGGTGGACAGCATGGAAAAATGGAGCGTTCTCAAAAAAAATTAAATGGTGTTATCATATTTAGCAATTCTTTTTCTTTTTTTTTTTTTTTGTTTTTGTTTTTCGAGACAGGGTTTCTCTGTGGCTTTGGAGCCTGTCCTGGAACTAGCTCTTGTAGACCAGGATGGCCTCGAACTCACAGAGATCCGCCTGCCTCTGCCTCCCGAGTGCTGGGATTAAAGGCGTGCGCCACCACCGCCCGGCAGCAATTCTTTTTCTAAGTATATATTCAAATAAAATAAAATTGGTGTAGAAGAAGTCTCCACACTCTTATGTTCATGGAAACATTGCTCAGCAAGATATGGAACCAACCAAGAGCCCATCAACAGATAAATGCATAGAAAGTGTGGAAGGATACAGCTCAGTGGAACAGTACTTGTGTAGTATGTTTAATTCAATCCCCAGCCACAAAATCAGACAGATGATCAAAATGAGTAAGTTAGAGAAAGGGCAGATGTACATCTACACAATAGGATAGTAGTCGGGCTCAAGGAGCAAATCACGTCATTTACAATAATGTAAACAATCCTGAAGAGCATTACACTAAGTATGATAAACCAAATAGACAAAGACCCCTGCCTGATCTCACTCAGACAAGGAATGTAAAAATGGAGCTCTGAGAGGTAGAGAGAGTAGAACAGTGGATACAAGGACTAGATGAGAAGAGAGGGGGATCTAAGCTTCAGTTATAGAGCAGGCCCAAACTCTGAGACAGATCTAGCATGTTGGCTGTAGTCAGCACTCAGGTGCTGTGCAGTGAAATTTTTTGTGTTGAAAGTATGGGATTGGGGGGCTCGTGAATGAGGAAAGAAGTGGGTAGTCAGGAGGTTAACTAAAATTAAGGATGTATAAAAAAGTTCTTTGGAAACCCATTTGTTAGTAATCTATTTTGAAAATACAACCTCGGGCTGGAGAGATGGCTCAGAGGTTAAGAGCACTGGCTGCTCTTCCGGAGGTCCTGAGTTCAATTCCCAGCACCCACATGGTGGCTCACAACCATCTGTACTGAGATCTGGCACCCTCCTCTGGCGCGCGGGCATACATCAAGGCAGAATGTCATATACATAATAAATAAATAAATCTTTAAAAAAAAAAAAGAAAATACAACCTCAAAAGAAAGAGTTTGGGCAGAATTGTCCTTCATGGATTGACAATTTCACTCCCAGATAGCAAGGGCTATTTAAATGAACATATTGTGTAAGGTATGGGAGACCTCTGGGTTGTTGGTCAGAAAGACTCAACAGGTCTCCAAAACAACAGCAGGCTATTACTATTGCCATTGGTTATCCACCATATACCCATTGTAAGACCCACTGCTGAATATATAATACACTTTGGCTTTGGGGAGTAAAGAAATCAATCTTGACCTGACTAAGCAGCTTCCTCCCTGCCGGCTAGCTTTCACAGTTCTAGAAAGACTATACAGGATCCTGGAGGAAGAAAAATATCAACCATTTTGCCCTCCACTGGACATGGCATGCTGCAATATTGACATGCCAGAAAAGATGTGCCCAATGTTGCGATAGTGGCACAACTGTTAAAGGGTAAATAACTGCTTTCTGATGAGATTTCAGACATGTTCCATGGGAGGAAACATCATACCTAACACTGTAATCCCAGTCAAATGCCCATAGCTAGGGAGATACAGACCCATAAAACCTGTCATTGCTACTTATTAAAGGCTCATGCTCTCAGGGTGCTTGTAGGCATTTATGCTTATATGTGGGGAACTGAGCTGATTTAAAAATTGGTCAGAGAATCCTCTTTTAGCAGGAAGCAGTATGTGTAGAGATGCATAAATAGTCAAAGTGCTGAGAATAAGGGACAGTGCTCAGAGCTAAAGGAATATTTCCATGAACCCTTTCCTCTGTAGTGGAAGAGGAGGCGGAAGGAGTCAGGACAGCTGCTGTAAGATGATGCGGGACAAGGCACAGCCACTGTACTCATAAACTCACAACTGCTGGGATTATCTGGACAAGACCAGGCCAATCAAACTTATAGCACTGATGAAGGCCAGGGTGATTTCCAGGCTTCAGGCTTTACTGGGGAGCTATTGACAATTGATTATCACTAATAATGAGGGAAGATCATTCTGTTTTGATGATATGACCACTGACAGGCTCCCCATACTCCAGTGGACAGGTCAGTTAGTGCATATTGGCAGCACTAACTGGATTTAGCGGGTTATTTTTAAGAAGACATAAAGTTGGGAAAGGAGCATGCTTCCAGAGATTCAGGGAGAACTGGAAAAAGAAAATGGGGATGAGCATGGTCATATTTCACTGTATACATGCATGAAATTCTCAAAAATAAAGAAAAACATTTTAATGTGATTTTCATATGTTCATCACACACAAGCCTGAGCATGGTGATGCACAAATCTAACCCAAGCACTTGGCAAAGATATGTTTCTTTGGAGAAGATGTTTTGCTTTCATTTCCATGGGAAATGAAAGGCTGTGGATTCATTCTGGGTTAAGAAAAATAGGGTTTGATCTAGGAAGACACCATGAAAAATCTTCAGTGGAGACAGAAGGTCCAAATGATCCAATGTTTCAGAGCACCTCTGTGGCAGTTGCCTCTAAGAGCTACATCCAGAAGAGCCAAGGGCAACATCCACACAGTTCATTGAACATGGAGAGGTTGAGATGGTGCCTGCATGGAGATTTCACCCCTATATTCTAGTTTCTTTGGTACAGGAAGGTACACTTCAGGCTACCAAGAGAAATATGGACACAAACCCAACAACAAAACCTTTGGTCAACTGTCCTGCTTGCAAGATGTATGAGGGCAGTGGTATCACAGAACTTGTGGGAGTGGCCAAAGAATGTCTGGTTTAAGTTGATGTCCTCTCCCAGAAAGGAAACCCATGCCCTACACTGCCTGGATGGCCAGAGCCCAGGGACCTAGGGTAGAACCAAACAGGACTAATCTTTAAAAAAAAATAGTCAATAAAATGATGTCTAATGATATTCTGCTATAATCATAGATCATTGCCTTGTCCAGTCATTATCAGAGAGGTTTTCTCTGGCAGCAAATGAGAGCCACAGCCACTCATTATGTAGGGGGAGTTTAAATTGGAAGTCTCTATTGGGTCTCTCTCCTGGGAGTTTGGAGAATTTCATGGAAGAGGGCCCAGGGAGATTGTAGGAGTCAGAGGGGATGAAGGACACCAGGAGCATATGGTCCACTGAATCAGCTAATTGGGGCTCATATAAGCTCACAGAGACTGAAGAGGCAAGCATGGGACCTGCATGAATTTGCACCAGGTCTTCTGTGGCTCTTAACTTAGTGGTTTTGTGAAACTCTGAGCTGTGGAAACAGGTTTGTCTGGCTCTTTGCCTGCTATGAGGACACTTTTCCTCCTGTTGGTTTGCCTTGTCCAGGTTTGGTGTGAAGACCTTTGCCTTGTTTTATTGCATTTTGTTTTTATCATGTGCGGTCGTTGTCGCTTGGATGTCTGTTGTTTTCTGAAGAGGAGACAGAGAAGTGGATCTGGGGGAGCGAGGAGGTTGCAGGGAGCTGGGAGGAGTGGAGGGAGGAGAAACTGATCTGCATGAGAGAAGAATCTATTTAAAAGAAAATTTAGTTTTCAATTTAAAAGAAAAAGTTTATTCAAAGTCTCAGATGATTCTTTGAAATCATACTTTTGAGCAAAGTTGAACCTGATAAGCTGTTGAGGATTCATAGACAAGGATTGAATACATTTTTCATTATGAAACTGACATGAGCTTTTGTGGGCCACTGGTGGGATTTTATTATCTGAAGTGAAGTAATTCTGACAACCTGTAGACTTGTGGCAGTTAATCTTCACCGTCGTCAACTTGACTGTATCTGTTCTTGTCTAGATTAGTGTGCACACCTTTGAATATGCAGGCAAGCTTACTTTCAGAGAAGATTAAGTGATAGGGGAATACCACCTCTGGGCTGGGTGCCTGGATGTACTAAAAAGGGAAGAAAGAGAATGTCGATGGAGTCCTCACACTCCTACTAACTCTGCTTCCTGGTGCATCATGATCTGAACTGCAGGGCTCTGTGGGATGTTCTCATTGTGAAGGACTGGACCCTAGGGAAGTAGAAGCCAAGATTAGCTGCTCCTTGAATGGTCTCCGTCCAGTCTCCTGTTCACAATCACAATAAAATTAACTAGCACCATGCTTGCTTTCCTGCCCATTATAGAGAAAGGAGTGTCTGAGACTCCACCTGTATTTGCATATTAGCTTATGTCTCCTCACATGTCTGTAGCTTTTCATATTTATGATTTAAAGTGTGGTTGTTGCTGATTCTTTTTTCCCTTGTATTTTCTTTAGCTATGAAATTTGTATCTGCTAGTGATATAGCCACTACATATATCTTCAATTGTATTTTCATGTGACTATTTTATGTCTCCATATTAACTTATCCTTATCATTATTTTTGAGATATCAGTTTTATGATGGCATCAATTTGATTTGTGGTGACATTTCCCCTTAACTCACTTTTTTGCATGTTTAGAACAAAAACACTTAATGCAGTTATCAAGTTTGCACTTCCACTCTGAGCTGTCATTTTATTATTCTTTCTTCCACATATGTGGTTTTCACACTTCTGTTTCTCCTGTTTTACCATTTTAATGTGCTAAATCATGTAATAAATCTGATTTAATATTTGAGGCCCTGCCATGACCTTTGTGATTGTCTGTCTTATATATCATAGCAATTCTGGAAATGACATCTCATGATTTTGATTCATCTTAATTACATTTATATATAGTTTTTTAAAGAAAGATGTCCCACACAGCATAGCAAAATTTGTCAGCTAAATTCTTAAGGGAATAATTGTCTTATTAATTACCAAGTTGATTATTGGAAATACATAGGGAAACGAAGCCTGCTACTACACAGAGAGGACCAAGAAGTGAGTGATCAGCCACCCTGTGGGAGACCCCATTCTCTAAGTCCTCCATACTGGGGCAAAACCCTGGGCCACTCCCCAATCTGTCTTGGCTTCTCTAGTCAACCAGCAAGAGAGTTTCTTGCAGGTAAGCTGTTCCATTACCCCTATCCTGACCACCGGACCCTGCAAGCTACAAGTCTCACTCCTCTCCCAAGCCCTCCTATTCCCCACAACCTCAGTGGAACTCTGAAACACAGCCTGCTACTACACAGAGAGGACCAAGAGGTAGGCTGCTCCAAAACCCCTAAAACACAGACAGTGACAGTACAAAGCAGACCAAGAATAGTTCCCAAGACACAGACAGACAGCCACTGCAAGTATTGGACCAAGAGGCAAAGACACTTCCATCAATTGAAGGAAGAGATGGGTAGGTGCCAATGCAAGAATTTATCCAACAACCTAAGAAAAATGGTAGCACCAGAACCCAGTGGTCATACATTCTGAAGACTTGATTATCCTAACCCAGAAGAAGCAGAAGACAACGATATTTTAAACATAACTTTATGAAGATGATGGAGACCACTAAAGAAAAAATGAAAACTCCCTTAAAGAATTGGAGGAAAAGACAAACAGAAAATTGGAAAAAATTAATAAATCTCTCAAAGAACACCAAGATAAAACAATCAAACAGGTAAAGCAAATAATTAAGACTTGAAGTCTGAAGGAGGCAATAAAGAAAACACAAACCAAGGGAATTATGGATATGGAAAATCTGGGTAAATTAATGGGAACTACAGAGGCAAGCATAACCAACAGAATACAAGAGATGGAAGAGAGAATCTCAGAGGTTGAAGATACTATAGAGAAAATAGATTCATTGGTCAAAGAAAACATTAAATCCAACAAATTCTTAACACAAAACATCCAGGAAATCTGGGTACACCATGAAAAGACCAAACCTAAGAATAATAGGGATAGAAGAAGGAGAAGAACTCCAGCTCAATGGCACAGAAAATATATTCAACAAAATCATAGAAGAAAACTTTCCCAATCTAAAGAAACTATGTACTCTACGATGGTACAAGAAGCCTACAGAACACCAAATAGACTGGATTAAAATAAGTTCCCTCACCATATAATAATCAAAATGCAAAACTTACAGAATGAAGAAAAATATTAAGAGTTGCAAATGAGCTGTGTGGTAGTGGTGCACGTCTTTAATCCCAGCACTCGGGAGACAGAAACAGGCAGATCTCGGCAAGTTTGAGGCTAGCCTGGTCTATGAGAGCTAGTTCCAGGACAGCCATGGATGTTACACAGAGAAACCCTGTCAAGAAAAAAAAGCTACAAAGGAAAAAGGTCAAGAAGTAACATATAGGGTATGATAAGGTAGACCTATCAGAATTACACCCTACTTCTCAGTGGAAACCGTGAAAGCCAGAAGGTCTTGGGAAGATGTGCTGCAGACACTAAGACACAATGAATGCAAGCCCAGCAAAAGCTTTCAATCACTATCAATGAAGAAAACAAGATATTCCATGACAAAAGCATGTTTAAACAATACCTATCCACAAATCCAGTCCTAAAGAAACTACTTGAAGGAAAACCCTAACCTAAGGAAGCTAACTGCACTCACAAAAACACAGGCAACAGATAACCTCACACCAACAAAACCCTAAGAAGGGAAACACACATACTACCACCAAAAAATAACAGGAATTAAAAATCACTGGTCATTAATATCTGTTAATACCAATGGTCTCAATTCACCTATAAAAATACACAGGCTAAGAGAATGTATACAAAAGCAGGATCCAGCCTTCTGCTCTATACAAGAAACACACCTCAACCTCAAAGACAGACATTACCTCAGAATATAGGGTTGGGAAAGATTTTCCAATCAAATGGACCTAAGAAACAAATGGGTGTAACTATTCTAATATCTAACAAAATAGACTTCAAACTAAAATCAATCAAAAGAGATAGAGAAGGACACTTTATACTCATAACAGGAACAATCTATTGGAATGGAGTCTCAATCTGGAACATGTATGCCCCAAATACAAGGACACCCATATATGTAAAAGAAACATTACTAAAGCTTAAATCATACATCAAACCCCACACACTAATAGTAGGAGACATCAACACCCCACTCTCACCAATGGACAGGTCACCAAACAGAAACCTAACAGAGAAATAAGAGAACTAATAAATATCATGACTCAAATGGAATTAACAGACACCTACAGGACATTCCACCCAAACACAAAAGAATATACCTTCTTCTTAATACCTCATGGAACCTTCTCTAAAATTGACCATGTACTTGGTAACAAAGCAAACCTCAACAGATACAAAAATATTGGAGTAACAAGGTGAACCCTAAGAGAAACATATATAGATCTGCCTGGAAAGAGGAAACAGACAAGATCACCTGACAAAATTGGGTGCATGGGGGTGGGGGAGATAGGGAGGGAAGAAAGGGAAGATGAGGGGAGGAGGAGAGGAAGAGAACTTGAGGGAATAGGATAGACGAGATGGAGGAAGGACAGAGATGAGAGCAAGGAAAGAGAAATCTTGATTGAGAGAGCCATTATGGGGTTAGCAAGAAACCTGGCACTAAAGAAATTTCTGGGAATCCACAAGGATGACCCGAGCTAAGACCCTAAGCAATAGAGGAGAGGGTGTCCCAACTGGCCTTGCCCTGTAGTCAGACTGATGACTATCTTAAATATCACCATAGAATCTTCATCCAGCAATTGATGGAAACAGAGGCAGAGACCTGCATCAGAGCACTGGACTGAGCTCCCAAAGTCCAGCTGAAGAGTGGGAGAAGTTAGAATATGAACAAAGAGGTCAAGACCATGATGAGTACACCCACTGAAACAGTTTACCTAAGCTAATGGGAACTCACCAACTCCAGCTGGACAGGGAAGGAAACAGCATAGGTCTAAACTAGTCCCTCTGGAGGTGGGTGACAGCTATATGGCTAGGGCAGACTGTGGGGCCACTGACAGTGGCACCAGGATTTATCCCTACTGCTTGTACTGGCTTTTAACCTATTCTCTTTGGATGGATACCTTACTCAGCCTAGATATGGTAAGGAGGGCCTTGGACCTTCCCCAAAGCAATGTGCCTTACCCTCTCTGAGGCTTCATTGGGGGGTGGGACAAGGGAGAGGGTAAGTGGAGGGACTGGGAGGAGGAGAGGGAGTGGTACTGGGATTGGTATGTAAAAACAAAAAAGATAGTTTGTTTTCTTTTTAAAAATGTTTTAAGAAAAGAAAGTACATAGAAAAACATTATCATTTTACATATTTATTATGATGCTGTCATTTATCATACTGCTTTTAATAATGACTTTCTAATAATGCTAATAATAATGGCTTTCTTGGATTTTTTTCTGTATAAGGATCATGTTTTCTGCAAGTACATATTGTTGAGTTTCTCTATTCTTAGGTGTGAATGCCTTTTCTTTCTATTTCTTGCCTCAGTGCTGTGTCAAGGATTTTTAGCCCAGGCCTGAAGAGATGTGGGAAAATCAGATATCCTACATTGCTCCTGATCTCAACAGGAAGGCATCCAGTCTCTTGTCATTAAGTGTGTCATGGACCTTGTGGGTATCCTTTATTAATTGAGGAAGTCTTCCTCTATTCCCAATCTGTGGGTATTTTAGTCATTTAAAAATGTGTTAGTTTTGTCAAAATCTTCTTATGCATATGTAAAGTGATCATATCACTTATATTTATTCTGTTGATATTTAATTGAATTTCAATTAAACCAAACCTGAATCTCTGAGTAAAACTCCATGTGTTACTAATATATATTGCCTTTTCATAGTATGTTGTTTCTTTTTAGATGATTGATGTCATTCATAAATATTTTCTTGAAGATTTTCCCACTTACGTTAATAAACAAAATTAATCCAGAGTTTCCTTTTCCTATGTCTTTGTCTGATTATGGAATCAGGGTAAAAATGACCTCATAAAATTTGTCAGGATTTGTTCCCTTGTTTTCTATTTTTCAGGAGTTTTTGAAGAATTATGAATATTAACTTCTTAATACTCAGTAAATATTAGTAGTTAAGGCACATCTTCTGGGCTTTTCACTGTGGATAATTTCCCTTTTAAAAGTTTTTTATGGTAAAATAAGATATGTATTTATAAAATGAATAAAAACTGTCAGCTATAAGATGTGAAAAACATGTAAAAAGTAAAGTGGATAGTGTGGGGTTGAAGAGTTCTGGTTTCTTAGTGAACACAACTCCGTTGGCCATGGAGCTCACAAGTAAAGCATTAGCTTGACATGCTCAACATTCTGGTTTTGTTGCAGCACATAAATAGTAAGTAAATGAATAAGTAAATAGATAAAAAAACGGCAAGTTATAGCATTAAATGTACATGGACAACCTACAGGACAACTCTTCACAATAATTCAGTGCTACAAATTTATATAAGAACAAGGAAACCAAAAAAAAAAAAAAAAACAAAAAAAAAAAACAAAAAAAAAAGAACAAGGAAACCTTTAGTCAAATGCTTCTTAAACCTCTACAAAGCAAAACGAAAAAAAAAAAAAAAACCCACAAATAAAGGCTGATGCAATTCAACACAAACTATTTTCTGCTGATGCAATTCAACACACACTATTTTTTAAAGATCGTTGTTAATCCCGTGTATATGTATCTTGGGGTGTTTGCTTGGGGATATGTGTACTGATGCCTTGAAACAACTTGGTGAGGGTGTTTGATCCCCTTGAGTTAGTTACAGGCAGTTTGAGCAGTCCCAACATGGATAATAAATTGATGTAGGCACTTGTAGGGCTCCTGTGCTCAGGATATCACCCCGTGTCTCAGTTGACTTCCTGTTGCCTGCTAGATGTAGGAGTCTCAGTTCTCCAGCATGTCACCATGCTCCCCCCCTTGATGATAAAGAACTGAAACTCTGAAACAGTGAGTGAGTTAGCTCCAGTTACATGTTTTCCTTATGAAAGCTGCCATTGTCATTGTCTCTCCCCATAGCAATAGAAATCCTAACTAAGACAATGTGCTTAGCAAGTAGTGAGTGGCTCATTTTACTGAAGCCTCTTCTCCATTCTTTATTCCCCATCCTTCTTGAGCAGAGTGTTAAATCTCTGGTGGCTCTTATCCAGGACCCACAGCCTTGACTCTGTTGCACAGGGAGCCTGAGATTCTGCTAACGCTGTAGATTCCTCTTCCAGTCTTCAGGGCTCCTTCCAGTTGGTAGGCCCTACTAAGCTCTGGGCAGTCCCCATTGCCCAGCAGAGCCATCGTGTACAAACTCCTCCCAGCTGGTTCTCATCTGTGTCGTCTCAGTGAAAAAGAAAATATCCTGACGTTAAAGCTCATATATGTGTGTGTCTTACAGTACTCTTTGGCCTACAGCTCATTTGAAGATCACTTTGCTGCTGTGCACTTATTTTGTAGGTTGGTTTTGACCATTTCTTGGGCTTTGCATTTATCAAGAATGTAAAATTTAAGGTGGCAGGTAAATGTTTGTGACTTCACTACTACCTGTGGTGTGTAAGTGTGTGTTTTACAGTGTGGAATGCTTGAGATGACATTTCCTTCCTACATATTCTGGGTTACAAAATTTGTTTTTTAAATGTGAAAATTTTATTACAAGGCATGTGAAGGGGTGTGATCGATCAGCAATTATGGTTAACCAGACTAGCTTTAATATATAAAATTCAGCTTTAATAAAGGAAAGAAAAGGGAACTTACAAAAGCCAAGGTTCCAGCGAGGAGTGCAGGGAAACAAAGAGGGTAAAAACAAACAAACAGGGATCTCTCAAAGGTATTTGGAGCCCCAGAGGGGTCACACCCCTCAGAAAAAGGGATTGGTCAGCTCCCCCATCAAGCATGTTGCTTATAATAATTTGTTAAAACTAACTAAACTTTGGGTGTTAATTGTAGTTAATTGCATTCTGTAGCCTGAAAATACTGGTGACGTACGTATGCAGGTATTCAGAAATTAAAATTTTAAAACTTAAAACAATAAATATAAATTAATAAATCCTTCCCAGACTAATTCATTATGCTCCTAGGACTAGGATGGGGTGTTTTCTGGAGTCAGTGCTGATATGTGTTCACCCTCTCTTTTCTGTTTGTATCTCTGTTCATTCCTTCAAGCTGTGCTATTTATCAAACTTCAGACTGCATCTCCTGCAAACTGGATGGTGGGCTGCCTCATCTGTATCCTCAGTGAAATTTCTGAGGCTCGGCACCACATTTACTGCTTAGGAGAACGCCCTTCGATTTCAAACTTGTTTCAACGGGCAGCATCATGAGAAGGAAGTAGGTGATACCTGCCTCAGGATTGTCTAAATCAATGACCTGAGAGCTCCCTGGTAAGGGAGTGGTTTTTATTGTAGATAAGGAGGGAGAGTCCAGCCAGCGGCACCTGGAAGAGTCCAGGGCAGAGGGAGAAAGTATAGGGAAGCGCCTGGACTGGAGGAGGTGTTTGCCAGGAAGGGAGAAGGGCTGAAAGGAGCCTGGATGCCACAGGACCCTGAAATCTGTGCCAGGTACTTGTGAAACTCAGGGAGCCCGGAGGCTAGCACGCGCTTTAATATGCTAACAAGGCCCCACAGATAGCATTTGTCCTTTCTGCCAGTGATATGGAAAAAGGCTGCTGTGTTCGAGAGGAACCAGCTTCACAGGTTCCATAGGAATGCTGGTTGTTGTCTAACAGCCAAAATTTGGGGAAATGGAGTTTCCTTTGGATCTAACAATGATCTGGTTCTCTTCCCAGGCAAAATTTCTGAGCAAGTTTCTGGGGGTTGGGGATAGAAACAGTTAACTAGCTCCTCTGGGTCTAGGCCCTGAGTGCTGGAGACCTGGGGTAGAAGTATTTGAAATGATAACAAACTGGTAGACCTCTCATCTTGCCTCTTGCGTAGTATGCAATCTTGTCCTCCAAGGGAAGAGCCCAAGACTCTCAAAATACTATATTCTTGATAGACTCTCCATGGCACAAATAGAGTTTCAGTGGAAGTAGGAGGTAGCCATTCCCCAGCCATTCACCGGGAAACTTAGCTTTAATCAAAGGCAGCTGGGGCAGGGAGGAGGAAAACTAACACCTGCACAGTCCTGGGGCTGAGATCTGGGACAGCCAGTCTGAAGTAGCCTGTTTTAAGGCTTCTACCTTTGCAGACCTGGGAGGGACTAGGAGCAGGATAGTCTTGGCTCAAAACTGCAAATGCACCATTCTTAGGATATCTTTGTCTATTCCATGGGGTGTTTGCTTCCTCCTTTGTTGATTTCCCTGACAGATATTTCTAGATCATTCAAATGGTTGGTGTTTTGTAGGGAACTTTCACTCATTTTGGTGGTGTTCTCCATACTCTATTTTCAGAAGTCAATTCATCACACTTAAATTTATGATTTACAGTAACCTGCAGAAGGTACGAAATGAGTCCACCTTTGTTGTGCTTCTAATTGTCGTCAGTTTTTCCATAGTTTCCCTCTTTGAAACACTGCAAACCTTAGTATTTCAAGTTTTCAGAATCGAAAATGCAGTTTTGTTTGTGGTAAGATCGAAGTGCCCATTCCAGCCTCTCACCCACCTGTAATTTCTACCTAAGAGTGCAGTAGAGAGAACAGATTTCTCCACCACTGTGTTCCTTCAGTCTGCTGTCTGCGACTTAGGGGTTCAGAAGCAGAGGTTAGGAATGGGAAGTCAGGAAGAGGAAGTTGCTGCACTCTGGGGATGGAAGGAAGTTGCAGAAGACTTTGACTCTTGCTCTGCCATTGGTGTGCTATGAGGTTTGCTATGAGGTGATCCTCTTATGCTGAAACCAGGATGGTTTTAAGAAAGAATAGTGAATGACTAACCAAACATAATGAGGCTGGTCCTAACACAGGAAGCCACAAAATGATGAGAGCCAACCCCCACTCCAGGTGGTTACCCAAAGAAAGGAAAGGAATAGGGTGTGCCTTCCAGTCTTTCAGATCTTGGCTTACAAGGCCTTCCAAGTCTTCTTGCAAACTGATAAGAGCTCTTCAGGCAAATGACTCAGAAATTACTGTGAAGAATTCAAGCTTGAATTCAGGGAGGGAGGGGATTTAATAATAAGCAAAATTTGAATGCTTCAGGCTGGAAGATACAATCAGTGAACCACTTGCAATGAAAACATGCAAGACCAGAGCTGGGATCCTGTGATATCTGAAATCACTTTGGAGTCAAGCCACCAGTCATACTTGTGGGAAATTATTTGGTCTCTGGGTATTTTTTATGAGGGTTTATGCTCAATAAGCTCACTGAAGTGAGAAGACCCACATTGAATGTGGGCAGCACCATTCCCTTGGCTCCGGTCCTAGGCTGGACAATAAGGAGAAAATAGCTAAGCACAAGCATTCATCTATCACTCTCTGATTTCAACTGTGAATGGGATATGGCCTGAAGCTGTAAGCTCCCACCTTCTTAACTTCCCTGTGGTGGTGAACTGTATCCTTGAACTGTGCTCTGAAGTAAACCCTTTCTTCCAGAGTTGCTAATGTCAGGCTATTACGTCTTAGCAACAGGGAAAGAAATCAAGACAGATTCCTGTGGGGCCCAGGATGGCCTGGACACATATGGGGCACAGGCCACACAGCTGCCATAGCAGGCAGCCTTGGGTTCCAGAAAAAGCCATAAGCTAACACACCCAGGCAGGGCCAACATCTAAATGGAAGTACCTGGCATTCCAACCATTAGATATCCTAGTTGGTTTGGGGGACTTGGTGATCTGGGCATAACAACAATTCCTAGCGCCCACTTGACAACCCAGGTATGGTGACAGGGTCCTTGATCCCTAGCACACATGTGAAAACCCAGGTGTGGTGACAGGGCCCTTGATTCATTACTAGGAAGGCTGAGATAGGAGGCTCCTGCCTGGGTCTTGCTAGCCAGCCAGTCAAGCTGAATGAGCAGCTCCAAGGTACAAGAGAGAGAGAGTCCACCTCAAAAACCAAAAGGTGAAGAGTAATTGAGAAAGACATTTCATATCAACTCTTGGCCTCCACATGCAGATACACACATGCATGCACACATACACAAACATGCATTCACACAAACACACACAAATCAAAACTTTAAAACAACAACAAAAAAGCAAAGAAAAAAAAAGCACTTAAATGCTTAAGTTCACCAAAAAAGCAAAGAAAAAAAAGGCACTTAAATGCTTAAGCTCACAAAGTCTGTTTTTTACCTCCACATCAGGAGATTTTTATCTCACATCAGGAGGTGAGATTTTTACATCCACATCAGGAGATTATTTTTACTTCCATACCAGGCAAGTGGTTCATACCTAGAATTCAAGCTTTGAAGGATGGAGAGTTCCTGGCTAGACTGGAATGTATAATAAAACCCTACCTCAAAAACAAACAACAAAAAATTGCTTCCAGTAAGAACTGTCCCTCAAAAGGGAGTTTGTAGAAAGGGCTCTCAGAGCATTATATTCATAGGTGGTAAAACTACCATGCAAGCCGTTCTGCCCTGAGACATTGCCTGGTTCCCCTTCCCCAGAAGCTGTTTCATCTAGATTCGCTGCCACATCCCAGCATCTGCTGGCTAGCTTCCCAAGAGCTTTGGCCAATAGTCTCCATTAATGTGAAATGAGACGGTATGAAGACAGCTATCACAGAGGCGATTATCTAATTCCTACCTTTCTATACCATTGTCTCTCTGGAAGTAGCCATGCCTCAGTATTGGCCTCCTCCTCCAAGGCCTTGGTCCTATAAAACTTGGTAATCTATTCTTGCTTGTTGCTATCATTAACTCTTTTATCCTTCCATTTCGAAGGGTTCTCTTTGTAGACCATCATCCATCATCAAAACCTTCATCATCCGTGTGTGTGTGTGTGTGTGTGTGTGTGTGTATGTGTGTGTGTATTCCACTTTGAAGACTAGTTTTCCCAGATTCCTTTGCTGGTATCTATGGCCATGTGACTCAGAGCCAAGTCACAAAAACTTTCTTCACTGATGAAAAGAAAGAACCAGAGCTCTTTGCTCCATCCCTTTCTGATGGCAGAAGTTACAAAATAATCCCACACTAGTTCAGAATTATGTATAATAAAGGGTTATTTATTTAGAGGAGACTTACAGATCACTGTCCTCGATCAGAGCCCTCTGCAAGAATGAAGTACAAGAACAGAGTCTAGCATCCAGAAGTGAGAGCCGGAAGCAAAAGAGCAAGCACGGAATTTACAGCTGCACGTATAATATAAGAGACCATGCCTAAGTGGGCTAGTATCTTAAAGGCTATTGGCTGAAGGAGTTGAAGGAACTCCCACAGCATCTTTCTTTAACCTTAAAATGATAATGTGACACCTGAAGTTATAGTAGCTATATTAGAACACATTTACAGCTGTTAAATAATGTTTCTATATGGCAAATAAGTAAATAAGATACCCAATTAAATATGAATTTCTGATAAATTTATAAATTCATATAAATGTGAAGCATTCATATCTTAGTTAGGGTTTCTATCGCTATAATCTAACACCATGACCAAAAAGCAAGTTGGGGAGCACAGGATTTATAGTCCATCTTTGAGGATCATGGTCCATCACTGTAGGAAGTAAGAGCCAGAACTCAAGCAGGGCTGGAACCTGGAGGCAGGAGCTGATGCAGACCATGGAGGGAACTACTTACTGGCTTGCTTCTTCTGGTTTGCTCAGCCTGCTTTCTTATAGAACTCAGGACCACCAGCCCAGAGATGTCACCACCCCTTATGATCTGGACCCTCCCCCATTGATCACTAATTGAAAAAATGCCTTACAGCCGGATCTTGAAGAGGCATTTCCTCAACTGAATCTCCTCTCTCTCTGATGGTTCTAGCTTATGTTGACACAAAACCAGCCAGTAGAACTGACTCCTTCAATCTTGGACTTTCAACTGCCACTGAGGCTACACCTTCCCCACTGGCCTCTCCCAGCCTCTCACAGTGTCAAGCCCTAGCTGCTTACCATGACCACTTCCTGCCTTCAAAACCAGTACCGCCACCTGGGTGACTCTTACACATTACCAAGTCTGACTGCCAGCGGGAGGTACAACCGTGGCTGCCTCTGGAACACAGTTTCTCTGTGCTCCCAAGATTCACTTTCCAGAAGATTTCACTTCAGTGCTGCTGGTCTCTTCTTAATCACTGGTAATTTCCTAGCTCCAGCTGAGCAGCATCAAGTATCCCAGCAACACAAAATTCGTGCTTTAGTTGTTCTGGTTTCTTGCTAATCACAGCTGATTCTTGAGTCTCAGTTAACCAGATCCTTAATTCAAATTAACATGGCCCTGATAGAGTCTTCAGACTTCCCTCTTGAAGCATCACGAGCCAGGCTTCCATCTCCTGCACTACTCTAATCTTCCAAGTGCCCACAGAACACCCCACCGCACTCCTAACACTCAGTGGCCTTTCTAGCCGAGACTTCCCAAGCCTTTCACAGCCCTCCCAAAGCATGGTCAGGTCTGTCACAGCAACACCCCCCACTATACTGGCACCAGTTACAGCCTTAGTTAGCGTTTCCATCGCTGTGAAGAGACACCATGACCACGGCAACTCGTATAAAGGAAACCATTTAATTGTGGTGGCTCACTTACAGTTCAGAGGTTCAGTCCAGTAGTATCATGATGGGGAGCATGGCAGTGTACAATCAGACATGGTGCTGGAGAAGCTGAGGGTTCTACATCTTACAGGCAACAGGAAATGAACTATCTCACTGGTCATGGTTTGAGCATACATGATACCTCAAAACCTGCTTCCACAGTGACTCAGTTCCTCCAACAAGACCACACCTACTGCTGTAGAGAAACCCTGTCTCGAAAAACCAAAAAAACAGACCACACCTACTTCAACAAGGCCACACCTCCTAATAGTGCCACTCCCTTTGGGGACCATTTTCTTTTGAACTATCACAATTAGTATGTTTCAAATGTTTTAAAGTGTATATTTTTAAAAGCATAATAGAAATTCACAGGTATACTAGTTATATTGTGAACAAGAGCCAGCATAGTAATAATAAAATAAAAAGCTGTTTCACTGAATTTTATACTGGGTGACACAAACTCTTTAAAAATATACATTGGTGGGGCTAAAGAGATAGCTCCTGAGTTTAGAGCACTGGCTACTCTTCCAGAAGTCCTGAGTTTGATTCCCAGCAAGCATATGATGGCTCACAACCATCTATAGTGGGATCTGATGCCCTCTTCTGGCATAAAGGTGTGCATGCAGATAGAGCACTCATATACATAAAATAAATAGATAAATCTTCTAAAAATATCTACTGGTTTTGTTATTAACTGTTAAATATGAAACTGACGAAGTTATGTTTATAGAGTGTGCATGACAAAAGGAAAACAATGGGTTGATGATCTAGCACACACCTAAGATTACGACAACCTTTCTCAGGGTTGTGTTTAATATTCCTTTTCCTCTCAGATAGTTTCCTTGTAGAACAGCCCTGTCTGTTGAGAAAGTCTAGTAACTGAAGCAAGCAAGGCCTTCACAGCTCTGCAGGAGAATGAGCACAGCATCCCTCTGCTGCCTTACAAAGCACTGGGCTGAGGGAAGCAATTTCAAAAGGCATTCTTTCATGATACTCAAAGCCACCACCAAGACAGAGAAGTTGATCTTTTCAAACCCAGTCCGGTTTCTAGACAGACAAAAGTACAAGACACAAGCCCAAGCCGCAGTGAAGCAAACCTTACAGCTAAAGTTGGAATGTGGGTGTCTGTGTTTTCAGAGAACCAACCTCATCCTCCAGATTTTCTAGGGAGTTCCTCTGCCTTCCACCCCCGCCCCCACTCAGCCGCAGGCGTGAGGCACACCCCTGCCCGAGCCTCCCTCCTGCGATTCTGCATATGCTTTCTTGCTAAACGACTCTTTCCCGGGTTATCTCCTCACGGGATACATCTGCTGGGTGCCTAGCATCCTCAGCTCCGCTTTCATCTTTTCGTGTCTCAACACATTGTTTCCTCCAGTCCTGATGGCAGTGTGGAAGGGAGCCATCCCACCCGGCCGTGCTTTGGGATTGGCAGTGAATGAATGATTGGCAGCGGGCATCTCTGTCAGAGCTTTGGCATGCCGCAGAGTGGGAGCCCCGTGCTAATGAATGCCATCTACACCTACCAGATGTGCCACTGGGTGACATGCCAGGTCTTTTACATAATGCCATTCTGCCGGACACGAGACAGCTGGGGGTGGGGGTGTCTTTTAATGCCTTGGGGTAGGAGTGGGTCTGTCTTCCCTTTATTTCATTTTTTTTAGTCAGACGGCCCTTCACTATCCATAAACCCTATCAGCTTCCTTTATGTTACCCTAAAGACTATAAAGCTGAGGATCTAAGAGACAGCTCTTTAACGGGAGAAACTTGAGTTCACGAAATGTGTCCCCTGTCGTCCTGCACGCCCCGCCTATTTTCTACTTCCTCGAGTTTGCTTTCAGCTGGCATCACTAGAGAAACCTCTTAGAAGTGTATAGAAAAAACTAAATAAGCAGCCAGAAGATCTGAAATGAAAGGAGGGGAGGGGAGACGCCACAGTTCCCACCCACCCCCAGGTTAAATGTGCACTGTGCTTCCCATGCTTCGGGGGAACCCTGGTTCTCCTCTCTGCCACCACCCTTAGGAAACTAAAGACCGGTTTCCCCAAGGAAGATACCTTTCCCAGTGTCTGTCTCAAGTTCTGGATAAAGTGTGGAGGTGTCCAAAAGACCCGTCTTTGGGGAGAGGTGGGGTGTTTCCTCGGGTAGGATGAACTATGTGGGAGGCAAGGGAAACTAGAGACTAGACTAACCGCCGTTCTTCGCGAGACTGGAGGTGATGGTCTCCACCTTAGAAGAACCGCGGAGCTCAGGGGATGCTAGACTATCCTTTAAGCTTCCGCCACATATATATCAGGGGATGCCCCGAAACTGGGCTACCTGAGGAGGGCAGACCTCGGATCCTCCCAGGAGCCGTGCCTTCCTCATACACGCCCTCCCACGATCGCCACCAGCTCTGAGACCACAAGGAAGACGCCGCTGCCATCAGAGACTGCTCCCACCAGCAGGCCACTGCCCTTAGCCTCGGGTCCTGCAGGCAGGACCGGTCCCTAGCACCCGCGCCCCGCCCGCCGCCAGGCTCCAGATGGCGGCTCCTTGCGCTCGACTTGCGGGGCCCCAAACGCCTCCCCGCAGCAGCGGGCAGTCGCTCCCTCCCAGCTGCTGCTGAAGAGCCCAGCACTGATCCGAGAGGTTAGGCTGGGATTGGGGCGGGACCGCCGGAGACCGAGCGCGGGACTTCAGAATTCGGCTGGCCTGGACTGAGCGCCCCGCTTTCCGCAGGTAAGAAGCTGGGCTACGCACCGGAACCCGAGCCCGAGCCCGAGTCCGCCCGCACTCTCCCTTGACCTTCCTTCCCCCACCCTTCGAGGGCGGGGCTGGGGCTGGACCACCCACGGGACAGCGGGAGCCGCTGCACAGCCGCCAGGAGAGGGCGCCCAGCACCCAGAACCTGCTCCGGAGTCGGACTGGGTCTAGGCGCCCGCGACCCGGCGCAGCCGAAAGCTGCTTCGGCCGGAAGGACGCCCCCTTCCGTCCTAGAGTGGTAATGCCCACCACCAGGCGAGACACCCCACTTTCCCAGTTTTTTTCTCACTGCCCACCACGCTTTCCGTTTTTTTCTCTTTTCCTCTTCCCTCCCCTCCTCTCCTCACCTACCCAATTCTTCCCCTCCCCTTGCCTCCCCAACTCCTCCCCTCTTTTCTTCCCTTCCTCCCCAATCCCCACCTTCCTGGTTCTCTTTCTACTCCGGCCTCTGCCCTTGCATTTCGGTAATTTCCCCCTGAGTCCCTACAGTGGCACAGGAAGGTTTTGTCTGCCTCTGGGAGATGATGTGGAGGGCGATGGGTTTTCTGCCCCCGACTTCTTGCTCTGTGCGGTGCCTTCAATCAACCGGAAGTATGACAACCATGAGGAGTTGCAGTTGTCCTCTGATGATGATGGGAAAAATGGGGTGTTTGATTTGGGACTGAGTGTTATGGTGGGGAGCAGCGCATCTGCAGAATGTGGGCCTCCGGGTTCTTGCTGGACTCAGTCTCCTCATACTGAGTTCCTTCCTTCCAATGCATTCTGGACGTCCCACACAGTCCTAAGTCTTAAAGTTGACCTCCCAGACCAGTCCTCTCCGTTTCTACTAAAACTGGGGCTGAGGGTAGGAATGGAGAAAAGACACTAAGGGCCGCGATGCCGCGACCCTGCACGCCCAACTGAGGTCTCCTCTAATCCTTAAGTGTCCCCGTGCGTGCCCACAGTGCCTGAGAGCAGGTTCCATAAGCTCTCAGAATAATCCCCTCGGAAACATTAATCACAACGACCAGCGAGTGCAAACTGTGAGCCCACGCGGTGTCTGCCTTTTAATCCTGCACGTAATTCTGAAAAGCAGCATCGGACAAGGGCTCTGTTGATCCCTTACAGGAGTTCGTGCGGTCTCTGACCTCCCAGACGGGCTTTCCTGAAATTCCACGAAGCCTTGGCCAACGTAAAGAAATATGAGAGGGCAGAAAAGAAGCAGTGGGGGGAGAAAAATGGGGTGCACCTTTATTACTGCGGAGTTAATGCTACGCGGGAGTCCAGAAATTGGACGGGAGTGGCGGTCCTGCGACGGGGGTTGGGAAGCAGTTGGGTGGGACAGGCTAGAAGTGGAAGTCGAAACCCAGGTTTTTCCTCTGTCAAGCTTGGAATCCACGTGACCTCGCGCAGGCACTGTCCTCCTGTTTGGGTCATCTTGCAAGAGTCAGGGTTTGGCCCGCTGGGGCTTGTTGCTCGCACTTGAGATTTCTTGTCGTTCAATTAATCATATTTCACTTCTCCCATTTTATTCAAAACCGTCTTCCAGGTCCCTCATAATCGTAATCTGCGCCATTGCCTTTTATCTTTGATTAATTAGGAAGCTGAAAATGATAATGGAGGGTTGGACCAATAAATTAGCTTTAGGAACAGACGGACGGACGCCCGGAGTAGCTGTGTGGGTGGGCGCTACAGGATGGGGGGCGGCGGTGGCCAGGGAGCGAAATACACTCGCTAGGCGCGAAAAGCACGGGCTAGGACCACTCTCTGTCCTGAGTACTGAAAGACCCCTTCTGCAGCTTGAGTCAGCGCTAGGAGAGCTGCGAGTGAGGGCGGGGCTTGCTCTTTCCTTCTGAGGCCTGGCCACACCAACTAGAGCCCCAATTTAGTCTTCCTTGTTGAGCACATTTCTCTAACAAGGAACTACTGGGAAGTTCTTCTTGGCTTTTGCACTCTTTCCTTCTCTCTCCCCCTTACTGGTTGGGGGCGGGGGCGGGGACGGGGAGAGACTGACACAAAAAATCAGTCCCGAGGCTCCCAGGCTCAAGAGGCAAGACCCATTGCCGTTCCTTTTCTCTTTCGTGAAGTCGCTCACGCCTCCAGACAGCTGACCGAGAGAGCACTTTGCGGCTCTTCACGGCTTCACCCCAGCCCTCTTTAGCTTTCAATTGAAAACCAATTAAAGGTTTCTATAAATCTGTTAGCTCCCCTTTTATCTGGGGACCCCTGATGCATGCGATATTGCCCTTTAGATGCCTCTTCCATGTTTTGTATTACAATTGTTGTATCAATATAATGCGGCCTTTCTTCTCCCGTCTCTATAGATACAGATACACAAGGCAATCCAGAGCTATTGAGGCTCATTTGTCCCGGAGCCTAGCAGCGCTCCCCTTTCTCTCCGGCTGCTTTCCCTGCTTCCGTAGCAGCAGCAGCTATGGTAGAAGCAGATGGTGGCTGATTGGGGGAGCTTTGTGGCTCTAATGCTGAATACTTTATGGAAAAGGACTTTATCATGCTTGGTTGGGCAGAGGAACAAGGGGGTGCGATTTATGGCCAGGAAAAATAAATCTTTTTCTAAGTTGTGGTTCCTTCTCACCAGTGTCTCCTTTGCCCCTGGGGTCAAACACTAAGGAATTGGTTTGATTTGATTTGATTCGCCTCTCCGCTAATAGCATTTTTTAGTCAGGGTCTGCGTGGAGTGTGCACTGAGAGCCAGCCGATTATGAAATACTCCCACGTCGCTGGTGACGCTTCAACATTGTCTGGCCACGGGGTGAGGAGCAGAAGGACATGGTCTCAAAGGCTGTTAGGGGCTGTGTTTTCCTGTAGGTCTTGCTGAGTGGGGCCTCATTGCTGTTATCCTACTAATCAAGGAAGAAGAGAAAAGGGTGCTTCCATAGTCAAAGCCAGAGAAGGGCATTAATCTTGAAGAACAGAGGAACTGACAAATCTGGGGAGACCCGGCATGCTTCCCACTCTGAAGGAGTCTGAACTGGAAGATAGTTGGGCACTTCTGTGAAGGCAACGTTTTTGGAATTTAAATTCAGTTCTTGAGAGATCCACACAAGGCAGCCTTCTACCAGAGGGCAAATCCATCTCCACATATGCCCTTACTATTCACCTTCTCCTTTCCTCTCCTGAGTTTTGCTTCTCTTCAGATGTGTTCTGCAGCTGCTAAGAGAGTACTTGCCCCTCCCCCTGCCTTTAGAACCAGTTCTACAACAATGTTACCCTAAGGTCATTGTGTCCCTAAGGTACAGCATCACCCTGTGCCTCCTGAGGGCACAGAGAAGTAACATGCATAGCTAGCTCCTGGAAGCCTGGCACCAGAAGAGGCCAACTAATCTCAGTTGTTGGCTCTCTCTACTTCAGGCATATTCATTGCTTTTCTGATCTCTGAAATGCCATTTTTTTCATTAAATATATATGTATATATGAATACATATTAAGTATATATTGTCCATTTAAATATATAAAATGTATATATGTGTATATGTGTATATATCCTCCTCTGTGTTCCATACCCCTTTGTCATACTTTTCATATTTTATCCTGATCCTAGAAACTGAAAAGATTAAGACAGCTTCCATAAATGTCACACAGTTTTCTGCCACTAACTTCCTCCTACCTCTCTTAGGAACACTGGCACCCACATGCCAACATGCACCTTAGCATCTTATTTCTCTCTAGAAAGGAGAAAGCATGTGGTAATAGATAATGGAGCTAAGAGTCAAAAGTTATATTCCCTGAGCACCTCACAAGGTGGCATGCAGATGCTCCGGACAACTCACCTCTGGCCTTTTCCTATGTGCCAGGCCAAATGTTCTGCCACACTTAATTCTTATGCTGACACATTGACTATTTTTTTTTATCATCATAGGTTTACCCTTGCTTCACAGGAAGCAGCAATGCAGAGAAACTGGCATAGAGTCAGAGCTGTGATCTCAACACTACTAGCCTGCTCTTGGAAGTTCAGAGAGGTTAAGTGATTCACTCAGACACATAACTTGATAACTCAAGACACAGTTTTCAAATATACGTATCAGCATCTCAAATAGACAGCTCTTAACTACTGTCTGTTATCCTTTCGGAGGAGGTGCAAATGTCTCTGGGTCCAGGGACTGGGCTGGAGATTTCAGATAGCTGAAGATTATAAGCTTGGGACAAACATAAGTAATCCTGGCTGCAGAGGATGTGCACAGTAACAGGAAGTGATTGCTGTTTCTTCTCGGTCCAGTCCATGCTCTAGGCTTCTAACTAAGGAGGATGTTCATTAATGAAGGCGTTGAGACCTCCCCAGGATGTCAAAGACTGAAATGAAACTAACCCTGGCTCTTGGAAGTAATCCCTTACCATCTGCCCAGCAACTGGCTTTCCAAAGCTAGCTCGTCCTGGTTCCCTCACCGAGAACTCTCTGCAATCCCGAGGCAGCTCTTGCCAGCTAGTTCAATTGCAGGAAATGGGAGGCTGAGCTAGGTCACTGGCAGCCAGCTAGTGAGCGTGCTAACACCGGCAAGCACTCTCCAAAGCTGGGCGACCTGCCAGGGCCAGGTCATGCATTCTCCAGCGTAGCAGGTGGGGAATGACACTGAAGGAGTATTACTGTCAGAGCAGGCTATACCCTGGAGACACCCTTCAACAACAGTCGCCTAGCGCCTAGCTTTGCTATTAATTGAGAGGAAGCATCGGGAGGTTAGGCAGTCCTAGAAATATGACAGGGCCTTAGAATTTCTCTGGGCCTCTGCTTAAGGAGAACCCCCAATTACACTGGTTAGCCTGCCCCTGCTCCAAGCTCAAGGTTCCTCATGCGTCTCTAAAGACTGTGTCCTCCACGCCAGGCTACATCTTTGGTCAACAGCTCTGCATTATGGTGAATTTAAGCAAATATTAAGGAGCCCCCGCTACCTTCAGGCCTGGGAAATACTGTTGGGTGCTCCCTCCTTGAGGCCTGTGGTTTGGCTTTCTCTGGAAGACTTTTAACTCTGTCACTACTGCTGAGATGTGGGCGCCTGAGAATCCAGACATCAGAAATTTCTCAGATCTAGCAGCAGGGCCCATACTTTGCCTTGTCTCCCAAACTCTGAGTTCAGATTCCATTTTAAGGGGTCTTGGGATATAGCACCCAGTGAGTGTAGGGAGGAAATGTAGTCTGCTGTAGTCACAATGCATTGGCTTTCTCCACAAGTTCAGAGGAGCCCTACTTGTATGCAAACAATATGCTAGGACCTCAGACAAACCGAGAACTCATGCACGATGCTGATAGTCATCTGCTCATCCACAGACTCTTCACAGTAAAATTATATCGAGAAAATATATCTTTCATAACTCTACTACTTTGGCTCTCTCTGGGGCCAATGGCTTTATCCTATGATTTCCCCTGAATTGTGTTCTTGAAACAGTGTCACATGAAGACATGCAACTAGGAGCAATGAGTACATTACAGACGCACAAACAAGGAAAGTAAGAGAAAGCCATATTTTTAATTGCTCCTTTCAACAACTTTCATGCTCTGTCGTAAACACATAGGCATATGGAGAAAGGGTTAGCAAATGTTACTGGAATGGAAGATGACCCTTCAAACATCATGGAAACCAAGAGAGCCTGAAGTGGAAAGAACACCGGTACTGAGATTGTTTGGCCTCTCTTGTTGCAGGCTTCCAGGGGCCGTATACATAAGTCCCTACACATTTACATTTCTGTGTGCCTTTAGTTATGGTCCTTGGGATGGGAAGGTCTTGGGGACAGGGTGAAGCTGCTGTAGAACAGGCTCTAACGGCAGAGACGAGTGCACTCCAGCAGCAGACACAGCGCATCTGAAGCAAGAGAAGCCAAAATTCAGAGGGGTGGAAGATAAGACAGAGGATAGGGGAACAGCTTGGGGTGCATTTGGCCCCCAGTTGGAGATTGCCCTATATGTATCTCTAGATATTTGAATCTCAATTTTACTCTAAAAGTGTTACAGTCATCCAGAGGGAGACAGAGGAAGAACCATGAAGTAAGTGTATGGTTGTTTTGGCCTACATTGAATTTGAGGCCTAGGAAATCACAATACTACAGTCTTCAGAGTCTGTTATATTTACTTGGGAGTATTTCAAAGGATCCACTTGGCAATTTTAAATCTAAATTATTTTCTAAAAACATAAATTCTTGCCGGACTGTGGTGGCACACACCTTATAGTCCCAACACTTGGGAGGCAGAGGCAGGTGGATCTCTTTGAGTTCAAGGCCAGCCTGGTTTACAGAGCGAGTTCCAGGACAGGCTCCAAAACTACAGAGAAACCCTGTCTCAAAACAACAACAACAACAACATGAGTTCTTGTTAAAATTTTATGGAGGCTCATTAATATATTGGTTATCCTGTTACTGGTGACTACCAAACCAGCTGGAGAAGTCGCTTCTCATCTAATCATTCAAAAGCACAAACAAGCTTCCATGTCAGTCCCTACTGCCCAGGGTTTCTTCTAGCTCACAGAATACAGTCACTGTCGTCCGTGACACCTACGCTGCTACTCTTGCTTCTGATAAACTTCTCATCTTTGAAAACCATATTTGCTGGTGATTTTAAGTACTTTTTAAAAAAAATCTGTTGAAAGTTATAGGCTTTCCACATAGCTTTTGAGAAAACATCCTATACTGATGTTAAATTAACGTATGTCACACCCGTTGGCCACTGGCATCGAGATGATGGGAGACAGCTTGCACTCCAGCAGTCCAATGGGCTATAAGCAGGGGAGTAATTTAGGTGTTCAGAGGACTTCTAAGACCCTTGCAAAGCAATGCGTTTTTCTCACTATTGCTATCATTGATATCATTTTCCACCCTCAAAGGTATCAACAACTATATCATCATTAGCAAATTCCCAGCTAGGAAGGCCTGATTATGTGTACACTCTGGCTAGACTCCTTCCCCAAGAGAAGAAATGTTTTTCCTGCTCACCCTGCAACACAGTTCCTTGCAGGGTAAGTGCAGATCTGCTGGGAAGGCCAGCTGGAGTCAGACACTGGGGGGGGGGGGGGGGGTGAATCTGCCTGAGGTTTAGAGTTACAGTTTGAACCGAGGTATGGGCTGGATGGACCTCAAGTGTTGACTGACAGGATAAGGTCTTTCTCCTGGCTGGGTGAAGAAGTTTGTTGTAGAGCCTCTCAGCTTGGTGACATTCTCCAGATTTAGGCCAGCCTCATCAAAAATCTCCCTCTTGACAGATAATCCGCAATCCTACCCGCCTGGCCATGGAGAGAAGGGCTGAGCAGCTCACTGGGATCTGCTGCTCTGCTGTTCTGCTCACCTTGTATAGAGCCCTTGAGGGCCAGTGCTGTCAGAGTCTGGGAAGCATTCAAGAATCTACAGAGGCGATAGAAAACTAGCTGCCCCTTGATAGATCTCCAGATATTCATCTAGGGTACATCTAAGGGTCAATATACTTGACTTGGTTCACACATTCTCCCCATTCAGGTGAGTGTGAAGTATTCATTTTTAGATTAATATATCATCTTCTAGAAGTCATATTCAGAAGCCATTGAGCCAGTAGGCTGCCACTCATGCCCAGGAAAGGATGGCAGAGCAGGGCATGGATGAGACGTGCTGTTGAAGATTAACTAGCTCTCAGGTCAACCCCAAGAAAAGTATAACTGGGACTCAGAACCCCTCAGAGGAGGATTTAAACTTTGGAAAGGTAGCTTGCAATCACAATGGCACCAATGGTGGTAGTGTCTACACTTACAACTGCACTAAAGACAGCTGAGGAAAAAAAGAACGGAAGGACAGAAAGCCTTTCTTTTTCTTTCTTTCCTTTTTTTCCCCTCTGAAGAGTCAGAGTAAGTGAAAAATCAGGAATATTAACTTCTTCCTGACAGGGTATAGAATTATCCATCCCATAAGATGGATAATTTCCCAGGACCAGACTATGAAGCATGTTTTTTTTTTTGATAACCATCCAGTGGTTATTAAGACAGTAATATCCCAAGAGAGTGATAGAGCCAAACTGAGCTTACCGCATATGCTTGTAAAACACAAATTTGTGCTCTCGATTTTGGTGAACCTTTATCCTCAGCAAGATATAAAACACATAATCAGATTAATCTCTCACTCTCTCTTTTAAGTCACCAAGTATCATTCTAAGAATAAAAGAAATCGGCAGCCTAGCGTGGTGGCTCACGCCGCTAATTCCATCACTCAGGAGGCAGAGGCAGACGGAACTCTGTGTTTGGGGCCAGCCTAGTCTAGGAGTGAGTTCCAGGACAGCCACGGTTATACAAAGAAACCATGCCTCACCCCACCCCTACCCCACCACCACCCCACAGAAAAGAAAAAGAAAATGAATTGAAACCCCCATCAATAGTTTTGGTATCTGGCAGGTGTTTCTCCCAAACCAGCGGCAGTGTTTCTGCTTCTGAGTGCAAATCATCAGTCATATTTTTTTCCCTTAGAAAACTCCTTATTCTGAGTGATGAGGTTAGATAGTATCCCGCTGTACCTGGGAGTTTCCCCGCCCCCAAGTCTGACAACCTCTTCTGCAGACATCCCCGTGGGAACGTAACCAGCATAGGAAGAGCTGCCACCCTCTGCTTTGTGACCATCCTTTCATCTCTGAGAATAATGTTCCCTTCATCTTTAGGAATGATTTTCTGTTCACTATGAATTGCGTAAGTCTTTTGATCACCAAGACTGTGCTGGTGGATTGCTTTGGCAATAGAATCAGAGATAGAAACCAAGACCTGGACAGACAGAAAAACACTGTGTTCTTGCCACCAGTGGCCAATCCTTCAGTGACTTCTTGGAGATGTCTTTTTTTTTTTTTTTTTTCTCCCATGATGGACCTTTTACATCTGTGAGGCCCTGCTTCTGCCACCTGAGAGAGAAATTCACTGGGAACCGAATTTCACTTCTGGCCCCTTTCTTCACTCTCCCCTTTAGGTCATTAAAGGGGCCACTTCAATACTCATCTGCCAGCGCCTCTCACCTCCTCTGCCATAGTCTACATGGGTGGTTTTGTTTTTCCCACAGCTGCAAAGAACCTTGCCATAGCAGAGCAGAGAAGTGCCTGTACTCATTATGGTGGCACTTCTACTTATTTAGTTGGAAATAAAACCCAAGGAAAGAGCTCCAAGTACATTCATCAACCCAGCATTCTATGTCATTGCATAAAACCATTGAGTGCGGTGTGTTTTTATAGCGCTGTCTGAGGCCAGATAAATGTCTCGACTCTTCATTTAGCATTGCTGAAATCCAGTAAGTGATTTCAAAGTAGCGTGTGTGCTCCCTTAGCCCACACACTGCTAGAAAAATAAAATAATTTGTGGAGTCTATTAATGTCCTATTAAAGATTGGTTGTCATTTTGACCATTTATATTACCGAATAAAATGCATACCACTTACAATATTGGAAACCTCTGAAGCAGGAATTTCAGTATAGCTGTTTGTTTGGATATGCCAGTCATGTGTTTGGTCTTCAAACAAAAGGGCAACTCAGATCTTTAAAATGTGTGGGATTTTAAAATGTAGACCCTTTAACCTAAAAGCAGGAAGGAAATTCACAAAGAGGATAGGAAATAAAGTGAGATGAAACATCTGTTAGTCAGATTCTTAAAAAAAAAAAAAAATCTTTCCTCTGGACTGGAAGGCAGCTAAGTGGTAGAGAACTTGAGGTAGGTAGGCCTCCCTCCTCCCTGATGGACTGAATTCTAAGTTCTCTCTAGCTTTAGATTTGAAAGTCAAGCTCATTGACTCCCACCTTAAATACCAGAGTCATTCTTTATTTCTCACCAGGTAGAACCAAGAATTCAGTACTTGAGCAGAGATGTATACAGAGAGAAAGGAGACATAACACTAGAGGAGAAAGAATGATACAAGAAAGACAGCCTCCATCGAGAGCTAGTTTTCTAGAAACCTCCTTCTGGGGTGGAATGAGTGTTTGGGGTTTCTACAGGATGTACACAGATTGTTAAAGTGCATGGGCAGAAGATGTTTTTCTAAGACAAACTTTGTCTTTTCTAAATGATAACCAAAGCAGACACAAAGCACTGTGCTGTTCAACTCATCAATGGAACTAAGTTCCCCAGCAGGCCTCCCATTGATGCCTGTGTTTCCTGAATCAGGCCTTGGTTTCTATACCACCACAGCTCTCCAAGAACTGAGTTTCTTATGGGTTTGGTTGTGAGCATAGTCTCATCTCTCCAGCCCTAGAACTGATTTCTATCATGCTTTTGTATTGCTTACCTCTTGGCCTTTCTGGTCTTCCATGTCTTTTTTTACTCTCAAATATCTCCACTTAAATATCTTGCCTATATTCTTTTACCCAGGGGCTTATTTTCCAGATTGGAGACAGCTCTTTTCACATTTTGAATTCTCTTAAATATCAGTATGGGGATGCTGTGTGTATGAGAGAGAAAGGGGACAAGGAGAAGAGTGAGGAGAAGGATGAGAGGAGGGGAAGAAGTAGGAAGAGAGGAGGAGGGTGCAGAAGGTTCAGAATGAGGGGAAACCAATGGAGTCCTAAGAAAAGTCATGGCTGAATGCAGCTGCAGCCTCTTGCATGGATATATTTGAAGACTGCAATTTAACTGGATATTTTAAACTGAACCTACTTACAGAGTAGAAAGGTCTCTTTAGGTGGAAGAAGAGCCGCTGTTCAAGAACGTTCTTTGAAATGTCAGTGATCAACCTGGAAGTCAAGTGAGAATGTTGACCTTTCTCCTGGTCTGTGATGATTGTGTCTTTTTTTTTTTTTCCTGCAGCCCCAGTTTAACTCTAGGCAGGGGTTCTGTCTCAGCAAGACTGGCAACTTTCTGGGGAAGGTGAGGAGATAGGATTCCAGAGAAGTGAACTTCTAGGAAATTCCTTACATTCCTCCAATATCCATTCCTCTCTGGCCACAGGTACACGCAAGGAAAGACACTGGTGTCTTGCTGCCTCCACGGTTCCAGAGGGAAGTCTCGGAACTGCATGAGGATCGTACACTCAGCTGCTCTTTGCCAACCCTTCACACACTCACCCTGAGAGGCAGGGACAGGGACTGTCGCCTTAAATCCTGGTCTTGCCTCTTGCCCTTTAGCAAGAAAACTAGGCAATTGAATTTATACTAAGCCTGACCTATTGCCCAGCTGAATGCCGTGAGAGTGGGGTGTAGGAATTGAGGGATCGCCTGTGCCACTCAAAGGCCTTTCTTCCCGTAGGAACAGAAAGCCTACCAGAGAAAAACAGCCCGAGAGCCCCCAGCGTCATTGTGTTGTGGCCCCTGCAGAATGGGTAAACTCTCGGGGCTGTCAAAGACCGCAAGTCATTATCATCAGCTGCCGCTCTAAAGGACAAGCCAGCGCCTCTAAGTGGCTTAGTGCACAAACGAGGCTCCCGAGACAGCCTCACTCCTGCGACTCCATCCACTCCTCCATCGGCGGCTAGATGTGAAAAGCTCTTGAGAGACCGTCTCAGTAATAATTTTTACTTTACTTTGAACCATCCTCTTTTACCCCGAGGTCTTAGAATCCCGGCCGCAGTTCCCATTATGGGACCCCTTGGGGACCACACAGAACACCACACAGAGGGTGAAAAGCTTTAACGCCTGAGTCTAACGACTCAGGCTCTTCCCAGCAACACTCTCGCAGCTCACATCCACTCAGGGACCCTTGTCCTGGGACCTGAAGACTACCCAAATCCCTTTAAGAGGTCTGGCAGCATTCTGGATTTATCTTTGTACCCCATCCCTTGGGGCAGGAGAGGACTAAGGGAAGTTCCCACAAAGTGCACCCCCTGGTCCCCCGAATTTACACAAGTCTTCCTGCTAGGTAGGGAAAACGCTTTTTAAGAGAGACCGGTTGTCATCTCCTAGGCCACTAGCTTCACAGATTAACTGCAACTAAACAGCCAGAGAAGCCCCGGGAGGGGGGGGGGTAAATTCTCTCACACACCCCTCTTTTTTGAGGGAGGAGTGCTTAACACTCAAACTCTGGGGACTTATGTGAGTAGTCCAGGCACTGGCAACTACCAGTTCCTTGTCCTAGATCCTCCCAGCAAAACGGAAAAGAAGCGCTCTGCTCCTTCTGGTACCTTCCTTCCAGAGCCTGAAACTGACTTTGCCACCCTAAGAGTTCCAGAATGCCCCAGCCGCTGGAGGAGGCAAGCCAGGCTGCTCTTGGGGAGTCTATGCCCTCTTGGGGAAGGAGCTCAGGAATTGCCTGGCGCTGGCAGGCCGGAGAAGCCAGGCTTGCCGCAACGGAGGGAGCTCCCAGACCAGAAAGAGTTAAAGGGAGGGGACGTGGGCTGTCACGCGTCATTGGGCAGATTATGTGCAGCAAACAAAAAGTGTGTGTCTGCGTGCCAGTCAGTCATTGCATCGGGTCCATCTGTACAACTCGCCTCTCTCTCTCTCTCTCTCTCTCTCTCTCTCTCTCTCTCTCTCTCTCTCTCTCTCTCTCTCTCTCTCTCTCTCCTCTCCTCTCCTCTCCTCTCCTCTCCTCTCCTCTCCTCTCCTCTCCTCTCCTCTCCTCTCCTCTCATCTTTCTATCTTCATCTCTCTTCTCTCTTTGGACAGAACCTACAAGACTGACACCGACACCTCTTGACATGGAGATACACTAATGTAATAGGCAGGAAGGAACACTGGGTTGCACCCTCTCGGTTCCAGGTGGCCTTATTTGGGCGACTCGGTCCTGACCTTATTTCTGGTAAGTCTATTTGCATTGACGTGGGAGGGGGATGGGGAAAGGGCAGGTTGAGTGGAAAGAGTGAGGCAAAATTTGCTTCCTTTCTCCTCATTATCTAGAAGATAGAAGGGAAAGCTGAATGTTATCTGCACAGGCAATAAGATTATACAAAGGGAGGAGCGGGTGGGAGCACTTTACCCGAGAAGCCAGGGACTGGGGAGCTCGCGGCGGCGAGACAATGCCAGCCCCGAGTAGAGGGAGAGTATCAGGAAGCAGCGAGGGCAGCGACCGGGTTTTCAGCAAGTCCACCGGTCTCTAGGTTTCCCCGGGTATCTGCGGAGGAAGAGAACCCGGGGCCTAGAGATGGGCGTCGCACTGTGAAAGGCTAGCTGGGCTCTGTCTATCGCTTATTGTGGCTGCCTTGCGTCCTGGCGGCCACCTTGGCATCACCGACCGGTATTAGCCCTGGCGTGGGACCTTTTCGCTGTATTGTTAGATAGAACTGCATTTTAATGACTGCGTCCCTGCTGTTGCCGAAGTAGTGGGCGATCTCCTGTCACAATGAAATGCTTCCGTATAAGACACTGGCAAAAGCGGAGCAGAAATCGAGGTACGAAATGTTGGAATACAGGCAGCTGGGGAGAGAATGGGATTCTGCCGAAAAGGAGGCAAGAAAACCTGTATTCTGCAAGGTATTTGGTCTGCAATTGGAAACCAAAAAAGAAAAAAAAAAAAAAAAGGAAGAAAGAAAGAATCGAACTCATCCAGGACAGAGTGTAACATCAAAACTTTCTGTTTTGTGGTTATTTCCTTATCCCCGCTGTCTGGAATATATACTTGCCATTTGGGTCATACGGAAGAATGAATAGAAAGGAGGCTAGCCAAAGTTTCAGGCATTACCTTTTAATCACTTTTGTAAGACTAATTGGTTAGTAGATAATGATATAAAAAATACACATCGGCAATATTGTTCTTTAATGAGCCGCTAGCTGTATAAGAAAAGAATAAGCTTCCCCCGTACTTAGATTACATAAATACTGAGAAATCACTGTCAATGGTGAAATTATTAGGGAAAAATCAACTTAGAGGATTCATTAGATCACTTAGAAAAGTGGCATGGCCAGCTAAAAGCTAGTTCAAATATCTTAGACGATTGCTTTCTTTAAGTGCTAAGTTTTGTTAAGGGGTGGCCAGTGGCTGAGGAAGGAAACCATCCCTGTATGACAGCTTAATAGAGAGCCCTCCACTGGGGCACTACTTTCTAAATTGCCGCGGATTAAACAGCTGGAGGGCCCACTAAGGACCATTCAAGCAGGGCTGCCCCCTCTTGCCCAAACAGGGTGGTATCCAGGGATGTGAACATTCACCAATCATAACACACTGTGTTTCAGACAGGGGACACTTCAGGCCTGCCCTATACCTGCTCGCTTCATGGGCCACAAGCGACTCAATCCACCCCCTTGTATAACAAGGTAACTGGGATTCATCCTCATCCATAAATAAGCATGTCGAGAAAAAAAATAATTACCTCTGCTTGCTGCTTTTAATTAAAGCCTCGGAGGGACAGTGTTGGATTATGGTAATGAGCAGACATGCGTCCCTTCTTGTAGGCTGCAGAGAAAGGTTAGCCGACACAGAATTAGTGGCCCTGACACTCCACTTGAAATCCATTCGCCATGCTCCGTTGTCCCCGCTGCTGCTAGCTAAGGCTGCTCCCCTCATTAGAAGAAAAGAAGAAATTAGATCGAGGCACCAGGTCCAGTGCACAGGAAGACAGGACTTTCCCCCAAGGGCTAGAAGTTTTGTGTGTGTGTGTGTATGGGGGGGGGTGTATTCAGTCAGAAAGAAAATCCATATATGCTGGTTTTAAAAAAAATACCCTACCTTTCACCCCAAATCCTCAGTCAATGCATCCAGAAGAAATGTAGATGTGATCTAGTGTTCACACGCTCTTTATTTTCTTTTTCTCAAGCAGGAAGCATGATCTCACACTTCCCTTTCCAGATATTTAAAAGGAAAGAATAATACTTCGAACTTGGCGTCTTAAAAACCTGCCAGATTGTTCTGCTTTATTTTTAAAATAGGAGCAATGTAAAAAAGCCGGCAAGTGCAAAGAAAATATGTCTAGTAGCGGAAACGCTCTGCCGGGGTTCATAGCAGGAAAGGCAATAACAACTTGCTTCTTGTCCTGTGTATCTGTCTCCAGTGATGGAGGATTCAGGCATCCAGAGAGGCATGTGGGATGGAGATGCCAAGGCTGTCCAACAATGCCTGACAGATATTTTTACCAGTGTATATACAACCTGCGACATCCCAGAGAACGCCATATTCGGGCCCTGTGTTCTGAGTCATACTTCCCTCTACGACAGCATCGCCTTCATAGCACTCAAGTCCGCTGACAAGAGAACAGTTCCTTACATCTTCCGGGTAAGTCTCAGCTGGTACGGTGGAGTTGTCTGGGAGCAAGCATCCCTGTTGGGTTAAGCAAGGAACCATCCTAAGGACAGTGAGGTAGTTTGAGCAATCATAGTGAGCACTGTAAAGATTAGAAAAGAAGAACTAGACTCAAATTATCAACTGATTTTCTGAGAAAATTTGACTCGAAATACTAAAGATTCGTAAATTGGTTCCGGGCAGATAAGCAGTTCCTAAATTGCTGGGGGTGGGGGCCTCTCTCTTGGGCTGGGACTATTTACTTGAGAAGTACTTCTCCCTAGGAGTGCTTTTACATGTCTGGAGTATGTTTGTTTTCCAACCTGGGAAGTCTCCTCATTTTCTGAACATTACTTTCTTTAGTCAGGATTAGTTGGTGTTCCGAGTTTGTATTTAAATAAATGGTAATTGTTTTGGCAGCCAAGCATCTTTAAATCCACGTTTGTGTTTGCTACAGGCCTCACATTTCCTAGTCTTTCTTTTTGAAGAAAACCGGTCGTCAGTCCTTCAAAGCAGGGCTAGGAAGATGGGCATGAGTGCCACAGAATAATTTCTAAGATCCAAACTCGCTTTTTTACTTCTGAAACACACGAAATTCCCTTCATTCTGTGATAACTGAAAAAAGAAATTCTCAATAGGCTAATCTATAAAACTAACTTAATGATGCAAAGGATTTGCATTGGCTGCAAATATAGGGATGTGGTCCGACTCTGGTCAAGTTTTGTAAACTTTGTTACGGATGTTTGGAAAGAACAAAAACCAAGAAGAAAAAGCCCTAGTTTTTCTGGTTTCTGTCTTTCACATGGACTCCCCTTCTTGTCTTTTTTAAACATTATAGGTAGATACTTCTGCAACAAATGGCTCCTCAGAAGGTCTCATGTGGCTAAGGCTAGTCCAATCAGCCAGAGATAAAGAAGAACAGAACCTCGAAGCTTATATAAAAAACGGACAGCTGTTTTACCGCTCTCTCCGAAGGATTGCCAAAGACGAGGAGTTACTCGTTTGGTACGGGAAAGAACTGACTGAGTTACTTTTGCTCTACCCCTCTAGATCCCACAAAATGAACGGTAGGTTGGCTTGCGACCAGCGTTTGGGTCGGTCGCTAGCGGGGGAAGGGGGAGAGAAGCCAAGGAACAGCTGGGACTAACTCAGGCTCCTTGGGCGCATCTTGCTTCTCTTGCGCACCTCAAAGGACAGAGGCAGTTTCTGAGGTTTTTGTCTAGAATGGAGCTAGGACAGAAAGGGGAGGAAAATTGGGGTGCATCTGGGTTGATAAACATACTTCACCAAGTCAAGAAGGAAAGTTGCACCAAGTAGGACAGTATATTCTCTCCTCGGCACTCAGCCCAGGGAGATAAAGTGGATTTGTTATGGGGATGATGGTTAAATGGCCTGTGGGTAATGCTGACTAACCATGTGATGTGGTGTGTGTGTGTGTGTGTGTGTATGTGTGTGTGTTTGTGTGTGTGTTTGCGCGCGCGCGTTGTTTGCTCACTAAGCAGGGCCGTCCCCTTACACATGCCTGGAATGCAGCCAGCGTTTCCAGTTTGAGTTCCCCTACGTGGCGCATCTGCGATTCCGCTGCCCCAAGAGACTTCATAGTGCTGATGCGAATCCCCAAGACCAGCAAGGTGTCGGTGTGGGCACTAAGGACCACGTCGGCGGCGGTGTCAAAGAGCAGCAGCAACAACCGCAACAGCAGCAGCAACAACAGCAGCAGCAACAGGAGGCGCCCTTGGTCCCGGGCCCCAAGTTCTGCAAAGCCGGCCCAATACACCACTACCCGGCGCCGTCTCCGGAGGCTGGCAACCAACAAGCCGTCGCAGGTGCGGGCAGCGCCAAACCGTCCACGGACTTCCACAACCTGGCCCGGGAACTGGAAAACTCCCGGGGAGGCAGCAGCTGTTCGGCGGCCCCGAGCGTTGGCGGTGGCCGCACCGGCCACCAGGAGGCGGAGCTGAGTCCTGACGGCGTCGCCGCCGGCGGCTGCAAAGGGAAAAGGAGGTTCCCGGAGGAGGCGGCTACGGAGGGCAGCAGCGCGGGGTTGGCGGGTGGCCGTGCGCGCTTCTCGGAGCGGCCGCTGGCCTCCAAGGAAGAGCTGGTGTGTACCCCGCAACAGTACCGCGCCGCGGGCAGTTACTTCGGCCTGGAGGACAACGGGCGGCTCTTTGCGCCGCCCAGCCCGGAGACCGGCGAGGCGAAGCGCAGCGCCTTCGTGGAGGTGAAGAAGGCGGGCCGCGCGGCGGGCTTGCAGGAGGAGGCGGCGGAGGACGGCGCAGGAGGCACAGCCGAGGACCCTGACGCAGGAGGCGGTGGCGGTGGTGGTGGCGGTGGCTCGTCCACGCCCGCGGCCGCGTCGCCGGGGGTCGCCGAGAAGCTGCTGGCCCCGCGGCCCGGAGGTGCGCTGCCCGGCCGGCTGGAGGGCGGGAGCCCCGCGCGCGGTAGCGCCTTCACCTCGGTGTCGCAGCTGGGCAGCAGTGGCGGCGCGGGGACCGCGGGGACCGCGGGGACCGCGGGGGGCGGTCAGGCGGCTGCATCGGACGAGCGCAAGAGCGCCTTCTCGCAGCCGGCCCGCTCCTTCTCGCAGCTGTCTCCGCTGGTCCTGGGCCAGAAGCTGGGTGCACTCGAGCCGTGCCACCCGGGCGACGGCGTGGGCCCCACCAGACTCTACCCGGCTGCAGCTGATCCGCTGGCCGTTAAGCTGCAGGGGGCCGCGGACCTGAACGGAGCCTGCGGGCCCCTGGCAAGCGGCGGCGGCGGTGGCCTGCCCAAGCAGAGCCCCTTCCTCTACGCCACAGCCTTCTGGCCCAAGAGCTCGGCCGCGGCGGCGGCGGCGGCAGCTGCAGCCGCGGGGCCCCTGCAGCTGCAACTACCCTCGGCGCTCACCCTGCTGCCGCCCTCCTTCACCTCGCTGTGTCTGCCCGCGCAGAACTGGTGCGCCAAGTGCAATGCCTCCTTCCGCATGACCTCCGACCTGGTGTACCACATGCGGTCTCATCACAAAAAGGAGTATGCCATGGAACCCCTGGTGAAGCGCCGACGGGAGGAGAAACTCAAGTGCCCCATTTGCAACGAGTCCTTCAGGGAGCGTCACCACCTCTCCAGGCACATGACATCGCATAATTGATACGGAAGAACCCCGGCTTTTCACGCGTGTGCACGCACAGTCAAGCCACCTGCAGGAGCAGACACGCAAGGACATCCACCACTCCCTTGTGCCCCCAAACACTACAACTAAACACGTGCACACACAGGTCCTTCCCCTGGCCAGGGGCCTCATCATCCAAATGTTTAACTTGGGACACAGACGCACACGCACACGACAGGATGGTGGGTTTTGGATCGGGTGGGTTATTTGAGGGGGTTTTCTTTTGAATGCACGGATTTTCACTTTCCCAAAAAACAAAGGTACATTTAAAAAAATGTCATATATTGCAACATATTGATGCATTTGTCATACGTTTCTACTTAAATTATTAAGCACTTATGGTTTAGATGTAATAACTCTATGTAAGGACAAAATTTATTTTAGATATAAAGTAATGGAGGAAGGTGAGATGCGTTCTGCATTTCCTGATGACAGCTGTGTTCTTACAAAAATAAATAAAATAAAAAGGGGGTCACCGTTCAATTTAAGTTTCCAGGGGGAAGTGCATGTATCATGAAATGATTATGGACTTCAATGAAGAATGTCATCAATTATGTAAATATGTATTTCTTTTTAATACAAAGTGTAACTTTGTGGCAGTGAAATGGAGTCTGGATAGTTATGTGTTTCTTTTATCCCTAAAAGATTTATTAAACTTTATAGTTTATCCAGGTATGTTGGATGCTTTGACAATAAATAACTATTTTCTTCAAAGCAAATATTTGGAAAGTTTTTAAATTTTTTGCAGGTCAGTATACTTTGGGTAGTTAATGTATCTTCATTGAGTCCTTGAGAAGAAGCAAGGAGGCAGTAGCAGTGGGGTACCACAAAGCCTGTGTCATTTTTATTTATTTGAGCCTAAAACAGGTGTGTTGATTGTCACTTGAAAATTCTTTAGTTGAAGAGTGTTAGGCTGAGTGACCAAGGACAAGTCATTTAGCACTTGCCATACAGCTAACTTACCATGGTGTCAGCATCCCTTCCAGAAGGAAGATAATAATAACACATCTTCACGCATGTGACCAATTTTTGTACAGCATCTGGGAGAACAAATTTTAAAAATGAAACAGAAATCCACTTTAGGATCTACTAGTGATGCTTCCACCATGGGAAGTTCCTAGAACTTTCTGTTTTCTGTCCTCCGTTAAGGACTCCAAGGAGAATTTATCTAGTAATCAGGTTTTAAAGATGATGGATTGATCAAAGTGTGTATTAAAGGGCCCAATTTTACTGGGAGTGATCTTGAGATGAACATACTGAAGAATCAACTGGTTCTTTATGAAAACCTTCCCTGTCCTCTGCGGCTACTGTGGACAATTCTTAGAGAATATCTGTGTATGTGTTTGTGGTGTGCACTGCAGCTTCTGCACTAAAAGGCAAAGGGCCAATGAACCTTCCTGAGCAGCATCCCCGCACCCAGAAGCTGACATTTCTTCAGAGGTTGAGCCTTCACACCCTACACTCCCTCCCCCGCCACACACACACACACACACACACACACACACACACACTTTCACATTCTGTTGATTTCCCCCTTACGTCTAAAGGATGTTTGTGGATAGATTTCTAGTGGGAGCTTCATCCAAGGTCTCCATTTCAAGACTTTCCAATAACTTTTCCCTAAAGGATTTTGAAACCTGCAGTATTTTAAGACCATCAGACAGCAAGTTGCATTTAGATTGGGTAGCCTGTAAAGAGTCGGTATAGGGCTAGTAAATTTATTCAGGGAGTGTGACCGAGTTTGGTGAAAAGTTGGTTGGCTTCCTAAGATCCACTTTGCTAAGATATTTCTTTAAAGCCTGTTTCCAATTTTCCCACACAGCAGTTCGATGGTAATACAGTCAACCTGCTCAAAATGTAGGTGAAAAGAATGGTCCAAAAATTACCTCTGCTAATTTTGGGCGGTGTTATCCTCTACCATTATTCACAACGTTTGGTGTACCTGATGTGACCTGATTTATGACATCTGGAGAACCAGTGACACATGTTCTGGTGCCTTTAAATTACTTCTAGCACTCAAGAGGGTTTTTTGTGTTTCGTTTCCCAGGGAACCAAACAATTGAACCTAAAGAGAGATTTCTAGAAACAGACCAAGATCAGTTGTGAAGAAAATGGAATGGTATGAACAGAGGATGCTATTTGGGTGTGAATAGAAAATGGTCCTTAGGAGGCACTTGCTTCCAGTGTCTGGCAGACCCGTGCAGGGAAACTACTCTATCACTGAAACAAAAATCTACTAAAACCCAGCAAACACAGGACATCTTGGGAACCAAATTTAAGAGGGGGAAAATGCTTGAATTTGCCTTCCTGTTCATTCTATCTTGATCCTTCTGGAACCCCCACTTTAACCTAAACAGCTTCATTATCACTGGAGATTCCAAATGGTTTGTCTGGAAAAGTTCAGCAAACACTGCCCCTGGGAAGGGTTCTGAAGGACCCAAGTAGACAAGAAAGTCCCTTCGTTATTCTCTTTGATTTGGTCATTATCTCATACAATATTATCAAGCAGAAAGTCGCTTGGCTGAGTTATCGCCTAGTCGCTCCAGTTAGGCGGACACTCTAGTGCCGAGTTCGCTGTGTGCAGGGGTGGGGGTGGTATAAGAAGGATTCCCCAAACTAGATTTACCACCACCCAAGGCAAACTCATTAGGGTTTTCTTTCAAACCGTCACTGTCAGGTCACTGCCGTCCTGCAATCCTTTCGCTGTTCCAACCCCAGAAAAGAGTTTCTAGAAGTCACAGCCTCTCCTAGCTGAGGTCATCGACTGAAGCTGTTCTAATGCCCACACATAGCTGCGGAGGAAGTAAGGTCACAGGGCCCCAAGACAAGCCGGTTCCACAAATTCCGTGCCAGGTGTCCCAAGCTTCCAGGCCTCACAGGTGGCCAGAGCTCTGAGCGCCCTGCCGGCGCGCGCGGGGGGTGGGGGGGGGAATGGGGTAGAGGTTGGGGAGAGAAGCAGGTCACAAAGCCAACCAGTTACTACCCAGTATTTGTTGTGTCCCAGTCCCTGGAATAATGCCTGGAAATGTTCCGACATCTGGGGTCTGAGAGTCCTTCATTCGCCTCATCTTCCAAGCGTTTGCACGTGGAGGAGCCCATATGTTACAGCGCGCATTTATGGGGTGCAGCGGCACCCACAGGCCTGCACAACTGGGGAGGGAGGCAGGAAGGGATGCGTGTATATCCGCTGGAATGTGCAGCACGGGATAGTTAGGTCGGAGACGGATCTTATCTAGGAGAGTTTCCGACTCTTAGCAGCCTCGACTTTGTAGCCCTCATACACCTGGAGCCTGTAGGGCGGGCAGGCATAGTTGCAAACACAACACACGTGTATAAGTGTGGTCTAGGTATCCAGTACGAATTGCGTGATGGGTCCTGTGCCGAATCTTCGAACTCTGGCTTCCTGTTTGTGATAAACTTGTCCCCGACAGCTTATTTACCTCAGCAGGTGCTTTGACAGCGAATGTGACCTCTAATGGAAAATTGTTGAACAAGCAAGGACTAATAACATCCAGAAAAAGGCCAGGGAAGTGTCCTGTCTCAACAATCCCGTCCAAATGTGTCCCATCCCCCAACCTTTCCATCTTCCACTCCACTCCCATCTTCTCTGTTTCCAGGACTGAGGGCACTGAGCAACCTATGTCGCCTGGGTGCAGGCAGCTCTTCCAATCTTTCTATTTCTCAGTCTTGCGGTGAGCATCCTTAGGTAGGTTCTCCTCTTGTCCAACACGTGTTGGGAAACCTGTTGCCCCACAAATCTGGCAGAGACCTTGCACCCCATCTAGTTTTACCATCACCCAAGGTGAAGTGGAAGGCCAGCATCTGCCTGGAGGGTTTAGTTTCCCTCTCTTTCTTCCTAGGTGGCCCAAACTCAGGTTCTGGTATTAATAGAGCTGATTCTATGGTATCTTCTGCTTTCCTGGTCCTCATCCCTGCCTCCTTCTCCCGTGGCCTGTTTCTTAGTCTCCTAAGCTCTTGTGGAGGATTTTCTGTGCAGGTTTATAAGGAAAGTCCCCTTGGAAGGTCTGCCCTCCAGGCAACTGGCCCAGTACTTCACCTGTAGACTACACTGCAAATTACTTAGCCTGCGACAGGAAGAGAGGGCCTATTCGTCTAACACACACACACACACACACACACACACACACACACACACACACACACTTGACATTTTATTGTCTTCCATTGAAGGTGACAGGCAAGGGTTGCAGACATCAAGGCTGCCTTAAAGCTGATCAAGTATCCACCAGAGAACTGGGCCATCTTCTCTTCATCTTTCACAGGCATTGCTGAGGTGGAAACCCAGGCAGGGGGCCTGAGTGAACCTTTCTAACACCTAGGCTTAAAAGGGCTCAGAGAAGCAGAGCACAGCTTCCCCCTTTCCTCGCTGTAGACAGAGAATGAACTATTATAGATAGAATTATGTCTAGTCTGCAGGATTTGTGGGTGGTAAAACAACATTCTTTATAAAAGGTTTCTCTTTCTTTTAATATTAGGTTGTCCAGCTTGAAGTACTGTACTTCCTCCTGATTACTTAACCACCCTCTTCCAAGTTGTGTGTATACTAGAGTATCTATTTAAGTTTGCACACACGCCTACCTATATACAAACATGTGCATTTAGTATATGTATAAATCTATATACAAATATAATACATATTCAAGCACATAATAGGTAGGAACTATTTTAAATATTTTTCCTATATTGACTTGGTTTAATCCTCACAACTTGCTGAAGAGGCTGGCAGCTAAGGAGCCCTTCCTCGTGTCTCAGCCTGGTTAGCATGGCTGTCACTCTGGAAGAGATGTTTGAGTGTTTAATTGGGCATAGTACAAAGAATTGTGGATCATAAGTCAGTAACCCTACTCCAAAATGTGTAGTCTAGCTATTTATGCTTCCATTCTAGAAAATAGGCATAATACCACCTGTGGACTTATCCCATAACAATGTCTTGAAAATTAAATATAGCTATATGTGTAGAAGTTTGCCATCCTATCATAAAACGGACATAAGTGTTGTTGAGTGGGGTAGACTTTTATTCCCTCCATTCATCTTTCTTAGCTGGTCAGGATGCTTTAGCAGTTTCATTAGGTGTCTTTTCTGGCCTTAACTTTCCTTAATGGCCTTTGCTGATTTTACACCATAGGTGACAGCGATCACTAGCTGATTTGGGAGGTGTCTATGCTCCACTTTTGGACTTCTTCTAGTGTTTCAAGCATACATGAGAATCACTGGGGAAACCTGAGACATAAAATCAAACCAAGCCCAGGTCCATTCATCTGTAGCTTTAGTTGGCTTAGCTGCAATGGTGCTAAATCGTGAGTACCTCCAGTCCTTATTAATAAGTAATCACCGCATGATTATAAAGATAAAAATGAACGTAAGATGAATCTGAGCTGTAATGTTTCCTGCCACAGACAGAGTGACCAGAAGATAGACAAGTGGATTACTCCTCTTCCTAGGTACTGTGTGACAAATAGCACCTCACTTGGGAACCTCTGCTGTGCTCGGTACCTGAGGGAATGTTTCCCCTTAAAGATGTGATGCTGGTATTCATTTACCAGTAAATATTATCCAAAAAAAACCCCTGCTCCAGTTTAAGCTTTTCAGCATCACTTTCTATGATGAATAGTTTCAGTATTTAAAATGTACTTTGAGCTACAGGACTCTGCATCTATTATAAGTAACTCTGCCACTTCCAAACATCGAGACCTGAAAATACACATCCTATCTTCTCTTCTCCCCCCCCGTCACCTCCCCCCCCCCCCCCGCTCTTTAGGGAACAGGTTCTTGGTTGAGATTGTAAGATCATTTGTAAACTGAGAGACAATGGGCATGCAAAATTTGTCAGGAAAAAGTCATGACATGAAAGTAACTGTTCTTCATTTCTTCACTTTTCCCCAAAATGCTCATCGACCGCCAACTCTAAATGCCTTCCCTGCTCCATCTCCTGGGTTTCAGAAGAGAAACACACAAATCACTTCTATCCTTGGTGGAGGGCTCTGTGTGGATTGTTTCCAGGGTTGAAATCTGGATCAGTGCCCTAGCGCGACACCTTTCCTCTGAGGTCATCTCTGGGCAGCTGTTGCCAGTGTTACAAAACTGCACATTGCTTGTGCAACACGAGTAACCTTTTCTGTTTTGTTTTGCTTTGTTCATTTTCCAGTGGAGTTTTAAATTATTTTTACAAAAGTATTTGATGACTTCTTTTTTCTCAAATAAAGGAAATTAAGATCTGTTTTCCCCTCTGGCACGATGTTACACTGCATCTTTAAGAAAGACAAATGTAGTCAAACAGCGACACCCAGCACAGAAATCCATGGAAGCCACAGAACTGCTTAGTTTGCTGCTTCTCTAGGCTCAAGAGAGGGTAGGAGAAAGAAAATAAAGGGAATTCGACTCCAGAGTCCACCCTAGAAAGATTCGAGGTAGCATTCCAGGAGGGCAGTTAATGTTTCCGCTGAAATGCTTTCAAGGGGAGTGCAATCTAACTGCTGGCTTTAGAAAGGAGAGGAGGCAGGGATAAGCAATGAGTGTGAGAAAGCTTACCTCCCGGGGAGGTTTAATCTGCTGGCGAAATTCCATCTCCAAAACCCCAGGATCCACTGCTCACACCTTTAGGCCTTTTCCTCCCTAGAGCAAAAAGGGAGCCTCCAAAATCCCCACTAGTGGGAATATTAGCTGAGATAAATATTTCAATCTAGACGCTAGACTTTGACAAATGTTGCCTGATTTTTTTTTTCCTACTTATTTTCTAATTTTGGAACATCTAGATAAAGACGAAGTGTTGGTATGTGGAGGTACCTCTCCACCTAGGGTGATAATGCTTCCAAACCAGAGGTATTTGATTTTGAGGCCCTGGCTTTTTAAGCCTCCAAACATGCCTAAACTGAAGACCAGGAAAGACATTTAAAAAACGTAGCTTTTAAAACTCAAATTCCACACCCAGTAAAGAATGGCAGGATAAAGCAAGTCTCATCAGGTTATATGATTGCTAGCAGCTCACATCTGAGTTTCTTAAATCCTTTGAATATTCAAAATACGTTCATTTTTAACAACGCGGGTATAGAGGGTTGGGATTTCATCCATCAGTGTAAATTGACATGCATATGTATCTTACCAATTTTCTTCTTCAGGAGATCGATGGGTTCCTTTTGCATACATTCCAAGAGAAGCTGCTGCTTTATTACTGCTGTTAATGCCCATGTTTTGATACAGAATCTTCCTGCATAGCCCTGTTGGAGGAAGGCTGCTTGTTGGTTCCCAGCTGCCCAGACTCCCGAAATAATCACACAAAACTATATTATTTAAAACACTGCTTGGCCCCTTAACTCTAGTTTCTTACTGGCTAACTCTTACATATTAATTTAACCCATCTCCATTAATCTGTGTATCACCACATGACAGTGGCTCTAGCTAAAGTTCTGACATCTGTCTCCTGTGAGGCTACATGGTTTCTCTCTAACTCTGCCTTCCTTCTCCCAGAATTCGGTTTAGTTTTTCCCACGTAGCTCTCTTCCCCTATAGCTCTGCTATAGGCCCAAAGCAGTTCCTTTGTTAACCAATGGTATTCACAGCATACAGAGGGGAATCCCACATCATAGTCCAAGCTGGCAACTCAAAACTCCTCTTGCTTCATTTTTACAAATGCTGAAATGGTAACCATGGATCACTCTATTAGGTGGGAAGGGAAATCTAAGCTTCAAGAATGTATAGTTTCAGAGTGCCTGCCATCTTAAGCTTTCTATAGAAGCCTCCTCAAAGATGCAAGATACTGCCAACTAGAAAATTGAATAAAGGTGCAGAAGGAGGGAACCTTTGATATGACATCACAGTCTCCCTGACTCCATAGGGAGAAGACAGAAAATGAAGGCAATTTCCACAAGATTTTCATTCTTAAGATTCTTATCACCATTATTATTATTTACATTTATCTATAGTGCGGGAGCACAGGTGTGTGCTACATGTACATGTGTGTGGGTGTGCGTGCATGTGTGCATTGTGTGTGCAAGTCAGAGGAGTCAGAGCTCTCTTTTTACCATGTGGGCACTAATGATCAAACTCTGGCCAGCAGGCTTGGTTGCAAGCACCTTTAGTCCCTCAATCTTCCCTCCAGCCCAAAGAATTTCCATTTTGAAAAATAGGCATCAGCAGCTACCCAAAGAAAGGATAAAGAACAGAACCTAAAGAACAGAGCCTAAAGGACTTTACAGATGTCTCACAGGGAGAGATGACTCCTAAATCATTGCTAACTTAAAAAATGCAGAGCCCACAGGTAAGATCAAAGACCCTTCTGTACAATGTGAAAACAGGTTGCTTTCATTATTAATAAAAAGCTGATTGGCCGATAGCTAGGCAGGATTGTCAGGGCAGAGAGAATGCTGGGAAGAAGAAGGGTGGAGTCTGAGGAATCTCCAGCCAGACACTGAAGAAACAACATGGAAAGTTCATAGATGAGGTAAACAAGCCTTGGGGCAGTCCATAGATTAATAGCAATGGGTTAATTTAAGTTGTAAGAGCTGGCTGGAGACAAGCCTAAACTATCAGCTGAGTACTTATAATTAATACTAAGTTTCGGTATGGTTATTTGGCAAGTGGCTGGTGGGACTCCCTATTTAAGAGAAGTTTTTAAAAATTTTTCTTTTATTTTTTGAGATGGGGTTTCCCTGTGTAACCTTGACTGTCCCGGAACTCACTTCAAAGACCAAGCTGACTTTGAACTCAGATATCTGCCTGCCTCTGCCTTCTTTCTGAGTGCTGGGTTAAAAGATGCATGCCACCACCACCCAGCTTTAAGAGCACTTTTAAATTAACCAGAGGAAATTGTTTAAATGTTCATGGATTAGTACCTTATCAGTAGTTTCCATTTCCTTATTATTTATTTATTTATTTATTTATTTATTATTAGTTGTTTGTTCAAGACAGGGTAATGGTCCTAACTGTCCTTGAATTAGCTCTTATAGACTAGGCTGACCTTGAATTCATAGAGATCTGCCTGCCTCTGCCTCCTGAGTGCCGGGATTAAAGGTGTTCACCACCACCAGCCAGCTCCATTTTACTCTTTAGACATTAATGCATGGGGCTTTCTGAAATTGCCTCAAAACTTATTTGTATGTACATCCTTTTCAGGACCAGACACGAAGCCCCAGGGACTCTCCCCAGGCCAGGTTCTTGAAAAGCTAATAGCAGCACCATCAAAAGTCCCTTGAGCTATCAGTTTGCCTTAGTTCTAGTCCAACAGCCAACCTCAGCTGTGTCTCTGTCAGTGACTGCCTTCGCAGGCACTGCCACTTTCGGGTGGGGCAATGGTTCTAATCCTCTGTGCTTCAGCAGCAGGAGCCAAGGCAGCAAGGGCCCACTTCCTTCCCATCACTGCACTGCCACTTAAGGAGAACACAGTGAAGAATATCCAGTCACCCCTCAGACCTGAAGCTGCTGCCCATGGCTCTTGAGCACACTGTGGGTTCTTGGCACTCATCCTTTGTATAAACACGGCCATGCCAACCCTTTTTTTCTAGGCTTCTAGATGTGTCAGGACACACTAATAAGTATAAATATAAGAGCATCTTAAAGTATCTATAGTTTTCCATAAGCACACAGAATTTTGCTCAAAAATCATTTCATGTATCTGAAGATTAAACATCTAATCCTGTATCAGGCTCTCTTGGACTGCCAACCTCCAAATAATGACAGGGAGACTCTTTTTTGTTTGTTTGTTTGTTTCAAGACAGGGCTTCTCTATATAACAGCCCTGGCTGGCCTTGAACTCACAGAGATCCACTAGCCTCTGCCTCCAGGGTGCTGGGATTAAGGCGGGCACCACCACCTGGCATGGAGACTTATTATTAATTATGAATGCTGAGCCTTAGCTTAGGCTTGTTTCTAGCTGGGTTTTGAAATGTTAAATTAACCATTTCTATTAATCTATGCACTGCCTGAGGCTTGCTTACCTTACCCATGTACTGTTCATTCTGATTCCTACTTCTTCCATGTCTGTCTGTCTGGTCCCTGGCTGGCTGGCTCCCAGCTGGCTGGCTCCCCTTTTCTCTCTGCCTGCCTGCCCCACCTATCCTTCCTCTACCTAGCTATTGGCTGTTCAGCTTTTTATTAGCCCAATCAAGAGCCTTGGGCAGGCAAGGTAAAACAGCTGCACATCTTTACATAGTTGAACAAATGCAACACATCTTACATAGTTAAACAAATGTTCTATTTCCCAGCATAATTCCATTTTTGCTATGCCATTCCTTAGCTGTGTGACAATGAATGAACTAAGGTCTCTAAGTTTCTGGATTCTCACCTATAAAACATGACGTGATCAGAGCTCCCCAGACTGTAGAGACTTCCTGCAAGTTTAATATCTGGGTTTTGCTTATCTCAGGAGATTCAGAATGAGGATGGGAGTGGCTAAGGACTGCTGAGATTCAAATTTTAGTAAAGTTTCAAGATTTTAGTAAAGTTTTAAGATTATTCTCTCAGCACCTTTGTGAAATCTATCTAGATTCTTTCTTGAAGTCTCCTATGAGAAGCTTTTGGAAAATTTAAAAATTACTTATGACCAATCCCATTTCAAGTTAATTTCTAAGGCTGTCTTGTGTCTGAGGTTGCAGCCTGCGCTCTAGTGGGCAGGAAAGGTTTGTTCTGCAGCAAGGAATCAGTGGGTTAGATCATTTTTAAGAGATTCCCTCAGATTTTTTTAAAAGATTGTCATTTAATGGCAACATTTCTCCCTTTCCTTTCCTCCCTACAAACTCATTTGTACACCTCTCCTCATTTCCTTCAAATTCATGGCCTCTTTTTTTTGATAACTTTCAATTGCATTCATTTATGTATATGCACCTACATATATATCCCTAAATAAAACATGTAAAGTTCATATAAAGTTATTTATATATTAATGGTTTCAGGGCTGACCATTTGGCACTGGATAACTAATTGGTGTGCTCTCCCTGAGAAGGGCCACCTCTCACATCTAACTTACTTGGTTGCCTGTAGTTCTTTGAGGTTGGGGACTTGAGGGCTCCCCCACTCCCATGTATTTTGCCATTGGTGTTCTTCTTCAGCTCATGTTTGGGTGGTCAGTTGGTTAGGCTTTTATGGGTGTAGCTTCTGATATGACTAGGAGACACAATCTCACAGAAAATTCTCTGATTCTCTGGATCTTGCCATCTTTCTGCCCCCTCCTCTACAAGGTTGCTTGGGCCTTAAGTGTGGGAGTGCTTTGTAGATGTGTTGGGACTGGGCTCCATAATTCTGCCTATTGACTGGTTGTGGTTTTCTATAGTGGTCTCCGTTCCAAAGAGACATTTCCTTGATGAGAGTTGAAGACTAGATTTATCTGTGGGTATTAGGACAAATGTTTATAGATCATTGTTAGGGATTGTGTTGGTTTAGTAAGTTAGTGGTTTTAGACTCTTTTCCAATAATTATTTCACTAGCCTTGAAAAGTTAGCTAGGTTTCTGGTACTTTGAGCTCCAATTTCTTTGCTAGGTTTCTGGTTCTGTACTCTTAATCATTCAGCCTGTAACTATGAGCTGACTTGTATGTACAGAGGTACTAGCATTATAGGCAGAATTGCTTTTCCACAAATGTATACACTGGGGTCCTAACGCCCAAAAACCTTGAATGTGATTGTATTTGGGGAAAGCTGTCACTCGGGTCACTAAGGGTAAATGAGGTTCCTGGCATAGTTCCTCCGTCACACGATGGATGTCCTTATTAGAAAGAGGGATAACCATACAGAGACAGTGAGAAGGGGGCCATGTATGGGTCAAGAAGAGAGATCTCAGAGAAAGCAGACCTGACTGCCTTTGTTCTTGAGCTCATGAGTCTTTCAGCTGGTGATACAGTGAGAAAAAAGTTTCTGTGGCTTACATCACATCCTGCAATTTGTTTAAAGGTGGGCATCACAAGCACACAGCGAAGTTTACTAAAACCACCTGACTTTAGAGATCATAGTGTTTGTCTTATTTGTTCAGAAAAAGTACTACTAAATGAGAGCAAATGGACTAAAACAAGCCTAACTGTTCAAAACGAATGAGTTTAATAGGATTCTACACGAAAATAATTATTAAAAAGAGCCATGGAAATAAGAAATGCACTTAGCAACAATAAAACATATTTCCAAGGGTAACATATTAAGTAATTGGACTAAGAAAGAAACAGAACAAAGAAAATATTAAGCGCTTTTTGGTTAAAATAATAACAGCCCTAATTTCACTTAATAAATCACTAATTAATATTTAATGTTATCCTTTAAGAGTTAATATAAATCCTAATTATAAGCAAATGTGGAACTCACTTTATTAATTTAGTTTGTATGCTTGGTATATATGCCCTCATATAGTCACAGGCTCCTGCATTTATATGTGAATATCTCTCTAATGTTATTTTTTAATCTTAATTTTTCAGTGGGTTTCACTAAAGAGGAAAATCCAAATAGGGCTTTTCATTTTACCAAAACTGTAAAGAAAAAGATAGATTGCCACCTAGTGGAAAATGGGCTGAATATCTGTGTGGTTCAGGGTTTAACCACAGAACAGTTAGCGAGTAAATGTTTCTGAGTGACGTTTTATCATGGATATGGGCGCCTTGTGAATCCACGTGCAAGCTCTGTGCCTATCTGCCGTGTCATTTTGGACTTTTGTACAATGTGTCACCATGCTCACCAGCTCCTCCATGCATCTGCTGCTCCAAGCTCTGCTGACCAACACATCTGAACACAGTTTTTTCTTAAAGGCATTTAGCTAAAATAATAAGACACTTTCGAAGAAGCTATAAGACAATTGTCACTACAGAAAGCCAGCAAGTAAGAGGAGAACCAGCTAGGGTAAATATGGTGGACTTAATTTGGATAATTCAAATCTCTAGATGCATTTCTTCTTTCAAAAAAGGAGGAGCCGGTTACGTGATTTGTAAAATGTTTTCAATTTTAAGATCTTACTATATGCTTACACTGCACAAAGTTTTCTTCTCCTTAGTATCAAACTTTTCTTTTTCTTTTTCTTTTCTTTTCTTTTTTTTTGTACTTAAGTAACTGCCCAAGTTGTTTTTAGAAGTAGTGTTCGTGAACTAATAGGAATCTGACTTGGAACATTTCAGAACAGAACTGAAGGAGATTATTAACGGGAAGGAACTTCCTATCTATTTATTTGGTTGCCAGGTTCCCAGAAGGATATTTTCCCCCCAGTAAGAGTAAGGTGACCTAGCTAATTTTATCTTCAGCAATTACGTTTTACACAGCTGAGATATCCTCATGGCTTCTATCTGGATAGTGCATCCTTTATTGTTTCCTGTCCCCAACTTTAAGGAAGTTGTTCTTAGCTGATTTACTGTTGCTGACCTTTAGCAAGTGTGGAGGAGGATGTTAATTACTTGGTAATTCTGTAAGAGTCTTTCCTACCAGACCAGGGAAGGAAAGAAGGGTTTAGACATACTTCCTTTTCAGTAGCTGCTGGCATGTCCTGAGAATGTCACGATCTTTAGTTAACCATAGAACGTGGATGGCCTTCGACAGGCTCTATTTCAGGTGATGCAAGTAATACAGGGAGCTTAAGTTATCAACTAGTTGGATGGATTTTCTTCTGCACTAAGAGCAGTCACTAATGGAGTCCTTTCCTATGACTGGGTTTCATATGAAAATGTTAGTCTAGGAAACAAGGAAGTTGTAAAATGCCCCAGATGGGTTTTTGGTATATTTGTTTTTTTGTTTGTTTTTTTGTTTGTTTTTTGTTTTTTTTTTTTTGTTTTTTTTTTTTTTTGTTTTTCGAGACAGGGTTTCCCTGTAGTTTCTAGAGCCTGTCCTGGAACTAGCTCTTGTAGACCAGGCTGGCCTCGAACTCAGAGATCCGCCTGCCTCTGCCTCCCGAGTGCTGGGATTAAAGGCGTGCGCCACCACCGCCCGGCTAATTACTTAGCTTTAAAATAACGAGTCATGAGAAACTGTCCATGAATCATGTCCGTGGGGGTATGAACGTTAAAAAATAAACACCATGGGACAGATTAATATCATAATATTTCTGGTAACTTCCTTTGCTTCTTTCTTCTATTCTATCTCTATTACAATAAAAAATAGTAAGAAAACAAGTGAGAAAAGTGTTGATTTTCTGAGACTGTATTTACAAGTCTCACAAATCAGCGACAAAGAACAAAAGAAATAGGATATCATTTTTTATAGAAACTCTTAAAAATGTATCTTCTTCATTAATAGTTAATATGTAGATGTATTTTTTGTAGCATTTATTGCTTTTCTTTTATCCAACCAACAAACAACAGAAAAAGTTAAATTCTAAATGGGGAACGACAACCACCTGCCTCCCTCTTCTCGCCCACTGTCTTTCCCTTTCATATAAAAATTTTTAGATTGACATGTTTTATTATTTTATCTGTATGAGTGTTTTGCCTGCATATATGTATGTGTGCCATATGTGTGCCTGGCCCTAGAAGGGCAAAAGAGGCCTTTGGATCCCTTGGAACTGGAGGTATAGATGGTTTTGAGCCACCATATGGGTGCCGGCAATTGAGCCTGGATTCTCCACCAAAGCAACTGGTGCTCTTAACTGCTAAACCAACTTTCCAGCTCCTGTTGAATTTTCATTATAAGTAATTTAGTAAAAGGTTCCCCTCATTTCAGAGGTAAAACTTTCAGCTGTAAAGTACCTTTCTCCTATCAGCTTTGAAAGTAGCCTCACGCCACCCGCATTACCAGTGTTGCCATATACATACATACATACATACATACATACATACATACATACATACATGTATATCTCCAGTTTCTGAATCAGGCAGGTAGCTTGGAAAGGGAGTACTGCAAGCCTGAAGCAACAGTTGAATGTGACAAAGACAGATTACAGGTCATGACACATGTAATTAAGAAAACTTTCTTTAGTTTTTTTTTTAAAACAACTTTTAGATTGATTTATGACTCAAATTCCTACGTAATTTAGTACGTCTGTTCCTGATATAGAAACATCTGCCAACTCATTATCATTAGTCTCTGTAAGATATCATTTCCCCACCACTGAAATAAGGTACTAACAGATAACAAAAACAAACAAACAAACAAGCTCATTTTGAGAAGGTGTCTTAAGTACAGACCCCTAGAATGAATACTTTAAAAGATAATTTGTTTTGACCGTACTATTTCCTGCTAGTATTATTTGATAATAAAGAGTTTTATTATTGGAATGCATGTTGTTTTAAATCCACATTCCAGGAAAGCTGAGGTTAGAAAGTTAACGGTCTTATCATAATAAATGAGAAGAGATTTCTAAAGTCCTACGTGTTAAATTCCAGGCATTTTCTGTGGCTCTTAATGGAAAAAAGTCATAGTAAAATGAAAGACTTTGGCAGTGCTGTTCTCAGAATTTAGACAGTACTAAGATAAGGAAATGTCTGAGAAGCATGTGCAGACTGACAATGGTCTTTTCTGTTAAAATATTGCTCTGTTTAGGTATGAAATGCTTTATTAGCTCTTGATTCTATTGAATGCAGTCATACATATGCATGACAATGAGCTTATTTATATTCAACAAAACATTTATTTGGCAAGCAGCCTGGAATATTCCAGTACTCTAAGAGTCAAGTAAATGCCTTGGAGATTCAAAGTCTTTGTTGCTTTTTCAATATTGCAAAGCATAACAATTCTTTATCTTCTTGTTGCTACATCCTAAAAAGTATATTAATTGACAAGTGACACAAGGGGTCCAGATGAGTTCTATGACTGCTAATAGTAGAGAATTCATTCGGGAATTCCACCTGGTACCTTCAACACACATGCACGTGCACACACAAACATACACACACACACAAACACATGCACACACACTCAGATATATATATATATATATATATATATATATATGTATATATATATATATCCGTTCAAGTATATACTTGTATAAGTGTACTTGAACGGATATATTTGGCTTCCAGACAGCAAATAAATGCCACTAGTCAAAGTGTGTGTTTGATTTCATTTTGTTTTTGCTGTTGTCTTCCTTTCACGCATCAGGGGCATACAGCTTAGGTTAGGGTTCAGAAGTACCAGATAGGCAGATAGACACTGACTGTTAAGATATCTGATCTTTATTGTGCAAAGCAATGGCCATCAGCCCCTCCTTAAGCTTCTGATTTGTGTTAGGAGGTGGAGCAGGAGAAGGTTTTGGGGTCAGAAAGGCCATGGCACTTCAATTCAGGTTCTGTTCTATGACTCTCTGCATGGTTGGCAAGTTGCCTTCTGTTTACTCCTCTGTTGCCTGGAATAGCTGAAAACTCTTCAGAGTTATATAAAGAAAGGAGATAAACCATTAAAAGCCAAGTTCACGTTGTACGTAAATATTATTATTCCATAAATTTCCTTGTAAGTTTTTGTGAATTTTCTATTACTTATGCCTTCTCAACTTTAATGGCATAAATACTTTTTTTTCTCACTTATGAATAAAAGAGGCATTTCCTTTCTTCTTCCTGTAAGTGAAACAGGATATTGTTGGGAAACCCAGAGAGGAGATGTCTAAGGAATGTTCCTTTTCTTTGAGAACGGTAGCCGGAAAGTTAAACAAGATCAAGTCCAGTTAGAATCTTCTCCGGCACTCCTCAGAGTGGATTTCTTATCTTCCCCAAACATCTTGGGTAAAATATTCACTCCCCAAAACAGGCTTGGAGGTTTAGTACTCCCCAGCTCCCTTCCCTGGTGGTCCAGTGAAGCCCAGGAATGCTGGCCTTTAGGGAGCGTGGCCAGACCTGTTTGCTCACTCCTCTTGGAGTGAGCAGCATGGGAGGTCCTGATAAGCCGGCTACTTAGGGGTGCAAGATGCTTTCTGAAAATTTGTATACACTGGTGAGACAAGCTGTCAAACTGTCACCCAGAAGTTTCCAGTTTAAAAAAAAAATACAAGTGTGCATTGTATTGGCATATTCTCCTCAGAGTCATTGCAAAGATTCTCTAAAAATATTTTCTAGTATTTATGGAACTTTGGAAAGTAACCAGTCGATTCTTTAAAATAGTCCTTTAGCCTTTGTTGAATTGTCTGGGTGTTAGAAGACTCTAAATTCAACTTTGGTATGAAATAAGTAAGTTTCTTTGAAATGGAAGAAAGGGTATATGTCTGCCTTTGTTTAATTCATTTACTGTTTGAGTAACTCTCCTGTATATGAAAAGGGAAGGCCAGTCACACCGAGCTTCCACAGCCTGCTCACACTCTCTGACTGAGTACAGTCAAGCTGGACTAGGGGAGGTTACAAGTTAGTGAAGTCTCTCTGGTTTTGTAAGATGACCTTGTGTGAGTTCAGCTACTAAAGACCTACAGAGTCCAGCCTCCGAAGTTCCCTGAGCTTCGGCTAATCACTGGGTGGACAACAGTCTCAGGTGGGAGGAATCAAAGTGGCGCATGCTTGTGCTCTTAACACGTGGGAGGCTGAACTGAGGCCAGGATGGGCTTCATAGCGGGGCACCTCTGTCTTAGCAAAAAGCAAGGAAGGAAGAGAGGGGAATTGGGGCAAGAAGGAGGAAGGGTGGGGGGGAGAGAGAGAGAGGGAGGGAGGGAAGGAGGAGAGTTTTTAGGACATTCCTACATGTTCTTTGACTCTTGTGTGTTTCTGGATTAACAAAAAAAACCCATTCTAATATATCTTCTCTTCCCCTTTCAATCCCTCTTTTCTTCTCTTCCTTTCCTTTCTTTTATCTCCCTTTTCTTTCCTTTCCTTTATTGGTGCAAGGCAGGTGCTCTATCATTGAGGAATATCCACAGAGTCTATATTTCCCTTTATTGGCCTGGGCATGATGGTGCACAGCTTCAATTCCAGGCAGGCAGATGTGTGAGTTTAGGGCCAGCCTGGTCTACTTAGTGGGCTCCAGACCAGAAGGCAACAAACAAAGAGAGTTCCTGTCTCAAGACCCCAAACAAACAATCAAACAAAGCCAAATAAACAAAGTTCCCCTTTTGTATCTTTTTCCCCGTCTGGAAAAAGTCTATATTTTTAAAATAAAATAAAATACATTTAGAGGTGTATCCTGAGATATATATCTTTAATTTGGTGAGGCTCTCCTGCTCATGGTTTCATCACACAACCCTAAGTCTTGTTTCAACATGTGCTTTGAAATGAATTTAATGCAAGATCCCGAACCAGGAAGCAATTGATACTGATTTATGGCCCTTGTTCAACATGCTCAGTAGAGAACCTGGATTACAGCAGAAAGTTAACTTTATTTTAGAATTCAAGGGACCAGCATAAGCCATCAGGTCAGTTGTGGAAAAGCTTGCTACAGACCAGCTCCATATGGGAAAGGTGAACACAATAAACTTCAGACTTGGAAATACATGTGCTGATGGACCATTGTGGCTTGTCACTCATGATTCCGAGCTGTATCTGTCATGGGCTGACCAGACAGGCACTTTTGTCAGATAAACACTATGCTGCACAAGCAAAACAAAACAAATGAGCAAATTATCCTTCGCCACAAAAACAACAACAACAATTAAAAAAAAAAAAACACACCTATCTTTTAAAGTTCATCTTATTTCAAACATATTAGACCAAACCAGGAAAATTCATGAACTCCCTTTGAAATACCGACTTAGAATTTAAGTGCAACTGAAATTAATTAACTAAGTTTCTAAGTTTGTTGTTAGTGTTGTCCTGAGTGACTTGCACCTACAGAGTGAAAAACGGACAGTGGTGGAGGCAAAAAAAAAAAAAAAATCTTGCTTTTTCAAAACACAGTCAACTTTGCCAGTGAAGACAAAGCCCACTAGAGGTCACTTTTCAACTTATTTTTCTGAATAACTGAAAAATCAACACTTGATTCTTGCTACTGTCCCAGCTCCCTTCTTGTCCAGGCACAACTGGGGAGTGGCTGCTAAGAACCCGGAATTGTCCCTTGGGGTTGCATGTTGTCATGTTTCAAGCATCATTTCTGTTGTGACTTTTCTGATGATTGTTTTGGGTACCTCATTAATTCCATATCATTTCTGATTATTGAATGTCGCTGTTTGAACTCAAGCATGGTGTACTCATTTCCTGAAGTTTTAGTGAACTTGGCAATGCTGTCTCTGCATGAATGAGGACCGTGAAGCACTCCTTCAGCCTTTGTCTCTTGCTACCAGCCCCACACTCACACAAAGCACTCCAGCAGCCCCATTGGTTGACTTGACTCTCTGACAAGAATTCCATCCATCATTCTTGATTTTCCCTAGTCTTTGTTTCTTTTAATTTTTTAATTAATTTTACAGATCACCCACAGTTACCCTTCCCACCCACGCTAGTATTCCTTAAGCTAGACTTTAAACCACTTTGTAAAAAGTAAAGGCTCAGGACTGGCTGTTTATTTCAGCTCAGTGGTAGAGCATTTGCCTAGATGTAGGCCCGGGGAATTATTCGTGGTACCACACACACACATACACACAAAGGTATAGTTCTCAGCTGCAAATTCCTAGCATATTTTACTTAACAAAAAGACATTTTAAAACCACTTTTCCTTAAACTTAAGCATCAAACATTCACAAGCTGCTATTGTGTTAATTTCACTACTTGTGCATAAAGGTATCATTATAAACAGTCTTACACATTTACTAAAGACCTCTGACTTTTCAAATTCCCACTATATCCCTCCTTCCTTCCGGTATTCATATATTTACCCATCTTCAAACATTTCTCAGTTATGTGAAAATTCAGTCAAAATAAGGATCTTTAAACTTTGCATTTTTTTTCTATGTCAAGGAAGCATTAACTTTAAAAAATCACATGCAGGAATTGATTTTTGGCTTCTAAAACCATGTCTGGTCTCTTTACGTCATTTTCATCACTAACCTCCCTAAGTGCCACGGTTCTTGATTCCCAACCGCTCCCCCAAGCTTGGTCTGTTAACACAGCTTCATCAAAGCAGTCCAGTGTCGATTCTAATCTCACAGCTTCTTGTTCCAAAATAAGCTCAGAGTTACCTGGATTCTTGTATTTTTTTTTCAATTTCACAGACAGTTCACTCATTTTTTCCAGTGCTCTCCATCAATAAATAAGATTCATGCCTCCTTATTTCTGTTCTTACCAGTCTAATTGGCTCACCCATGGTGATCATCTGGCTGATAGGATAAATTTCTACTGCCACTCTCCTTCTCCCATTACCCTCTTCATCCTGCCCTCCCCTACACCCTCACCTTCCAGTTTCAGAGATGACTAGCTCACAAGCAATTCTTTTTCATCTGGAATGTGAGATCTCAGCTTAACATTCAGAGAGAGCAAATATCAGAGCAATAAAGACTGTTTGATGATCCCAAGAGAATAGAATAATAAGATGTTTATCCAAATTAACTAATTTCAAAATCAGGGTCTCATGTAGTTCAGGCTAGCTTCAAACTTGCTTTGTAGCTGAGGCTGGCCTTCAATTCCTAGTCCTCCTGCCTCTACATCCTGAGTAGCAGGATTACAGGTATGTGACCCCATGTAGTTTTTCTCAAACCTACTTTTTCTAAAAACAGTTAAGAAAATACCTAATTTAACTCCTGCCAAACAACAAAAAAGCAGAAACTGTCTAGAAACCACATACTTTCAAGTGTGACTGTCAGCTTTGCAATTTCCTGGGTTCTGCGTGATTGACTTGCAGTAAAACGATTCTTCTCTAGTTGATACGTTTCTTTTCCTCACAGGGCAGCTCATTCCAGTTCTAGAGCAGCATAGTGACCCAGTCTGTCTGAGAAGCACCATTTATCTTATCAGTGAAGAGGCAAACATGTTTCTCTTGCGTAGTTTGCAAACATGGGCTGCTACAAAGTAGCGCTGAACTGCGTTAGGCTGGTTGGTTTCTCGTAACTATTCTGTTGCTAGTGTTCACAGTTTGTTGCTGTGGACACAAGGAATTGGTGAGTCAAAGGGCATGCATGTGCAGCATTCCTTAATTACCATCAGAGGAGCACACCTGGATATTCTGAACGTCAGGCTGTCAGGATTGGGTCATAGGATATACAGCTGGGCTTGGAATGAGCAAGCAAAAATAACTCTCAGCAATGTTACACAAGAAACTTGACACTTAGAAGTCTGTTACTGGTTTTAAGGGGGAGTTTAGTCAAGCACTTACCTCTGCCTGAGTTTTTCTGCCCTGCTATAAAGAAAATATGGTTGTTTATAAAACAAAAGCTTAACTTTTTTCTTTTCAATAATTTATTTTCTTGTATTTTGCGTACATTGGTGTTTTGCCTGCATATATGTCTGTGTGAGGGTGCCAGATCCCCTGGAACAGGAGTTATAGACAGTTGTGAGTTGCCATATGGGTACTAGGAATTGAATTCAGGTTCTCTGGAAGAGCAGCCAGTGCTCTTAACCACTGAGCCACTTCTCCAGGCTCAAATTTAACTTTTTTTTTAAAAAAATATTTATTTATTATGTATACAATATTCTGTCTGTGTGTATGCCTGCAGGCCAGAAGAGGGCACCAGACCTCATTACAGATGGTTGTGAGCCACCATGTGGTTGCTGGGAATTGAACTCAGGACCTTTGGAAGAGCAGGCAATGCTCTTAACTGCTGAGCCATCTCCAGTCCCCAAATTTAACTTTTTTCAATTATATTTTGAGTTGATTATAGGCTTTAAAAGGTGAAAAGAAATTTGATTTCTAGCATTCTAAGGAAATTAGACTGGGAACTTAGCATAATAAATTAGCATTGTTAAGGAAGGTCAGGCTGAGAAACATAAATGAAAAACCTGGAGGATTAGAGATAAGATCAGGGGATGGTGGTATATGTTTGTAATCATAGCACTCTGGAGGTGGAGACAGGAGGATCCTGAGCTTGAAGACAGCATGGGTTATCCAGGAAGTTTAAGGTAGCCAGAGGTACGTATTGAGACCCTGTCTGTCAGTCAATCAGAGAGACAAACAGCCAGGGATGCAGCTCAGTGGTTAAATACTTACCTAGAGTAAGAAAGGCCCTGAATTTGATCTTTGGAGTGACAAAATCATGTTTAAGGAAAGAAAGATTCATGCTACTTTAATATTGTAATGGGTTTTGTTGTGGACTATTATTTTAATTAGGCAAAGATGTGTGACATCTGTTTATGCTGAAGAATATTACTTTAACTGTGTAAAGGTGTGTTACTCTTTTTTTGTGCTGTATCTGTTTAATTATGTGAAGATGTGCTACATTTGTTTTACCTTGCTTGCCTAAGGCTCCTGATTGGTCTAATAAAAAGCTAAATGTCCAATAGCTAGGCAGAGAAAGGGACAGGCATGGCTGGCAGGCAGAGAGAATAAATAGGAGGATAAATGAAGGAAAAAGAAGGAAAAAGAGAAGAACTAGAAAAGGGAAGAGGGGAAAACAAGGGAGACACCAGGGACCGGAAGTCAGGGAGCCACCAGTCAACAGACACAGTGAAAGTAAAATATACAGAAGTAATAAAAAGTAAAAAAAGCCCAAGGCAAATGGTAGACAAGAAAAAACAATTAATTTAAGTTAAAAGAGCTAGCCAGAAATGAGCCTAAGCAAGGCTGATCATTTAAAACTAATAATGAGTCTCTGTGTCATGATTTGGGAGCTGGTTGGTTGCCTAAAAGAAAAAGTGTGGTACAGGGTTTTCTTTTTCATGTCACTTGTGCACAGTTAGCATTTTCATCCTAATAATCTTCAGTTTACACATAAAGGATTTTATTTGTTACAGTTAGAAGTATATGTCTTTGCTGGCACCCATGTCTAGGCTTAAAATGTCACTTTTCTAGCAGTATGGCTTCAAGAAGTTTCCTTTGCCTCTAGCCTCATTTTCTTCATTTTAAACCTGACAATTATAAGATGGGCTTCATGGGCTGGCTGTAATTGAGTGGAAGAACAAGGGCCGAAGTGCCTGGTACTCAGTAGGTATATCTCATGGGGAAGACATTGGCATCTAGCCTGATGATGTAGGATTCCCCTCTGTATGCTGTGAACATGTTTTATTACCATTGGTTGATAAAGAAGCTGCTTTGTCCTGTGACAGGGCAGAACATAGCAAGGTGGGAAATGCAAGCAGAGATAGAGGAGAAAAGAAGGTGGAGTCAAAGAAATGCCATGTAGCTGCCGAAGGAGAAAGACACTGGAACCTTACCGGTAGGTAGGTCACAGCATCGTGGTGATACATAAATTAATATAAATGGGTTAATTTAAAATATGAGTTAGTTAGGAATGTGCCTGAGCCATTGGCCAAATAATGTTGTAATAAATATAGTTTCTGTGTGATTATTCAGGTTTGGGTGGCTGGGAAACAAAAAGCAGTCTCCAATTACAAAATGGCACCCAATGTTTGTCAACATATATCCATATAAAACCTAAGAAAGCTTTAGAAGTGGGGGAGGGTTTCTAGACCCATGAAAACGGGAATCAATTTACTTCTTCCATGGAGACTTCTATGTGAGCATTCATTTATGGAACTAAGTCTGTAGGAAATGAAGCAACTTGTCTTTGGAAGTTTGTGGTCTTTGCTGTTTTGGATATCTACCTTCATTTTCTTCAGTCATATAAAAAAGGCTACACACAGTTTCATACTTACTCATTTATACACACTTAATATGGATTTTATTAGATTCCTTTCAGCCTTGAAAGTTACAGAGAGAGAGCTTGGTCATTTATAGTTGAAAAGACTTCGCTAGGAAATGTAAATAGTTTTCCCCCAAGGCATAGTAACAAAGACTCAATCCCTGTCTTGAAACTCAAGTCCATGCTTGTTCTCTACAGTGTATACCACTTCTACCATTGCAAGCTCTTTGTCATTGGTGAATGGCAGGGTTTCGTCATACCATCAGACTGAGGCTCCAGTAAGTAATCACGACACTCCAGACCTCTCTGCTACATGATCTGCGGGACCTTGTGAAAATCAAAACAATACTATGAAAGGCACTTAAATAAACAGGTGTGAGTATCTCAGGTCTCATGATTTTTAAGTCACTTAAATTGCACTAAGAGAAACTAAAAATGTAAGTTTAAACTCATAGTTTTACTATTTGTCTTCAAATTTCTCAAACAATGAGACTTTTAATTATAAGATTTTAGCTGCACCTCTCTCTCTGTCTCTCTCTCTCTCTTCCTCCCTTCCTATCTCGCTTTACCTTGTATGAGTTTTTTTCCTTTCCAGGGCAGTGGAAATATATACTAGACTGAATCATAATTATAGAGAGACTTCTTTTTTTTAAAAAATACTACTTTTAGGTTCATAACAAAGAAGGGGCAGCCTTCAGCAGAAGTGGTTGTCTAACCCAAAAATAGCTCAACTCCATCCCCTTCCTTCTGCATTCGAGGTAAGTTTTGAGAACACGGTCTCTGGGGCTTTCAGTGAGACCCTTCTATCCTTACAAACTCTTAAGTGCAGCCAAATGTCCGCCTGCAGCTGTAAGTTTCACTGACGCTCCATGCACTGTATGGCTCACAGGGGCTCTGTTCACAGATGGGGTCGTAAGGAACAGTGGCAGGTACTTAGATTTTACCCAGGTCCTCTGCTCCCCCACAGGAGCCATTGTGCCATTAGATTTCATTTCCAAAGCGAAACTCCATGCCAAGTTAATAAGAATTTCGAGACAGCACTATCAAAGCACGAGAGTAAACGGGTCCGCGCAGGTGCAAGGTCATGAAGCTGACTCTACTTCAGGTGTTTCCCGCATCAATCAAACAGGTACCCAGCTTCCTTTGCAGCTGGACACATCTGCACTATGAGTTCCACCTTCTCCCTTCCCCAACCCATTTTTCCAAGCAGCTTCGCTGAAAAATCTTTCCCTTCATGCCTGACAGTCGACTTCTAGTCCGCAGCACTTACTACTCTAGATTGTTTTCATTTTGTTTACCTTTCAATTTCTAGTGTTAGCAAGATTTGGTTTTGAACTGTGGTAAGACAGGCAAAAACAATTAACTGGCCCATGTTCACCAGTCAAGCAACTTACCCCAAAGCGTCATTTTTAAAATCGACTTCCTCATCTTTTCAAAGCTATTTATTATGCAAATTATTAACAAATATTATTTAAAAATGCAACAACACTATTGTTTATCAAGATGTTTTTCCCAAATGTGTCTTAGAAATGCAATCACTGTATAAAATTTTCCTTAAAACTAAACTGATTTGGTTATTGATAGCCAAGTCCTTTTGCATTTGAGATAACTGACTTAGAAAATATGAATAATTTCCCCACTAGTGCATGATAACAAGGACTCAATTCCTGTCTTAAAAATCTAGTACACGGCTCTCCTTATTAAGTCCTTTTTTAATATAGAAAATTTATTTTTCGAGACTGGGTCTCTTACATCTCTTGCATTTCAGAAAATTCTTGCTTCTTGTCACTTGGTCAACTTTCCTTGGAGATCTATCTGTCTGTCTGTCTCTATCTATCTATCTATCTATCTATCTATCTATCTATCTATCTATCTATCTATCTATCTATCATCTATCTTATTTATTTATTTATTGATTGATTGATTGTATGATTTTTGAGACAGGGTTTTGCTGTATAGTCTTGTCTGTCCTGGAAGTCACTCTGTAGACCAGGCTAGCCTTTAATTCACAGAGATCTACCTGCTTCTGCCTCCCAAGCGCTAGGATTAAAGGCATATGCCACCACTGCCTGGTGGGGCTCTCTTTAAATGTAGCTCTTTCAAGGTGTCATTTTCCTTTTTCAAAATGAGGAGAACTGAATATTTTTCTTTAGATATGTTTTCTCACACAATGCTATGGTTTCATTGAATCACTTATGAAGTACATTCACAGTGAGTTCTATTTCAGAAGAAATATGAATAATAGTATTTTTTTAGTATTTTATAGAAAACAGTGCACTTTACATATATCCTCTCACTTGGTCTTCATAGAAAACATAACTATAGACTTACAAATACTTTTTAGTTTTAAAATTAATAAGTAGTACACTTGATAGCAAATCAAAATACTTATTTTCTCATCCTTTTCCCATCATAAAGTTTAAGCTCTTGTCAAAGCTTTTTAGTATGTATATATTTAATTATAAGGAAAATTTTTATCTAGTGATTTTATATATATATACATACATATGTATATATATATATATATATATATATATATATATATACACATATATACACACACACCTCAGGACACCTTCAGGACAAACATCTCAATAGACAAACAATTGTGTTGTTGTTTTTTTGAATAATAATTGAATTGCTCCAAATCTTCAAATAGGTCTTCATGAGAAATAAATAAAATTGCTGTTTTGGGATCATGATAGCAGACTAGGTTAGTGATGCTCAGATTGTAATCACAACTGCAGAGCCTTAGAAGGGGTGATTCTTCATTCTAATATATTTTTAATAGGTCCTAAGTTACTTCCTAGGTCCCACAGACCACAGTGAAAGAGTAGGTCCAGTAACTTAGTCCCTATCCTTTTTTTGAGAGCAAAATTTTTAGTGTTAGCAAGATTTGGCTTTTAACTGTTGTAAAATGCGTAAAAACAATTAACTGACCCATATCATTCGTTTTCTTCCTTCCTATCTATGATATGTTTGTATATCATCTATCTTATCTATCTATCTATCTATCTATCTATCTATCTATCTATCTATCTATCTATCATCTGTCTATCTTTTTGTTTATTTGTGTATGTGTGTGAACACATGGAAGTCAGAGGACAACTTGTGGAAAGTTGGTTCTCTCTTTTATTTATTGAATTTGATCTTTAATAGTTTTAAATATTATAAAGTGCATTCTGATTATTGTAATCCCCACTCTCTAATCTTCCCATCTCTTCCCACATGTATTGAGCCCACCTCTACAATGCTCTCTAAAATTCTTTATCTACCTCCACCCATCATTGCCAGCTCTTCTTTCCTTCCTCTCTTTAGTTTTGGGTCCCACTCTGTAGCCCAGGCTAGCCCGGATTTAAGGCAATTGTCCTGTCTTTACTTCCCAAGTACTGGGATTGTAGGCATGGACCACTACAGTCAGTTTTTATTTTCAATCATTTTTTTCTTCTTCTTCCTCCTCCTCCTCCTCCTCTTCCTCTTTTTTTTTTTGTTTTTGTTTTTGTTTTTGCTTTTGTTTTTGTTTTTCAAGACAGGGTTTCCCTGTAGTTTCTAGAGCCTGTCCTGGAACTAGCTCTTGTAGACCAGGCTGGCCTCGAACTCAGAGATCTGCCTGCCTCTGCCTCCTGAGTGCTGGGATTAAAGGCGTGTGCCACCACCACCCGGCCTTCTCTTCCTCTTCTTTACTTGTTGTTGTTGTTGTTATCAGGTTTTCATTTAGCCCATGCTGGCCCTAAACTAGCTTAGGTAATTAAGGTGGCTTGAACTCCCGATCTTCCAGTTCCAAAACACTGGTTTGACAATCACGGCCTACTATGCTCAACAAATTTTGGTGAAAAGTATTTCATATATTACTTTTCTCCAAAAATTTGAACTATATGAGTTATTTCTTATGTTAGAATTGCTGAAAAATATTCTTGCTATTATAATACCCCCAAAGAGTTTGAGAACCATCCAGTTTTAATAAATCAATGTTTCCAACATAAATAATAGCAGAATTACTTAAAACCTAAAGAGTCTTCATGTCATTTTTACTGTATTTGTGGCTCATATTTTTTACGGATTATCTTCATGTAACACAATATTTATGCCAACATGGTCTAAAATATATGATCTTACAGCCTACCGAAGTCTTTTTGATAGTGTTTTATCACAATTCTCACTGTATGCTGCTTTCTCCTCACCATGTTCTGATGACTAATTTCTATTTTAATTCAGATTCCTTCTCCTGCTAACTCTCCATGACTCTGGCTGGACACACCGATGCTTGGAATACCTCTTTACACCCAAACTTCCTGTCCCTGCGGTTTCACTTTCCCTCTGTCTCCTTTCGCAGGTGTTCAGTTTCTCTGCTCCCGGGCCCTTTCTTCCCTCCCCTTCCTTTTCCCAGGCTGGTATGTCTGCCTGAGAGTCTTCGAGTCCTCCATGGGGGAGAAGGCATATTTCTATTCCGTACTTCACAACATCCTCTTGCTGTTACTAGTTCTTCTTGGACTGCCCAGCACCCATATTCCCCTCTATGGCTGCCCATCTTTTTCTCAGTGTATTTCCTCTTCTTATCATTCCCCCATAATAATTCCTTTTATCGGCTATGGGAATCCTCACCATTAGTGCTCCTGATTGGAAACCTCCCTTTCCCATACTAGCAATGCCAGGACTCACCTCTTCAATGCTGTACACCATGACCGAGGACTCTGGCTCACCACTGCCCTGCATTAGAAAGGTGTTCCCTGGTTTTGCTGAAAAGCAAATACTCTCTGTGGAAGATGCTTATGAAATTGTAAATGAAATAGATTATTTCCTCTATTTTATATCTGAGGATATTGACAGTGCCCCGAAAATAATGTCTTGTGAAAATTATTCACAAGGAAAATTTACAGAAAAAGCCCATACCCTTGTCCTCAAATAGTGAGTAGGCTATTAAATGAAATGACAAATAAATGATTAAATTTATTGCCAGAGGACGGTAATTGGACAAAAGCAGTTTTACTGTTACTAATGTAGTACACGTGATGTACTGCCTAACTGTAAACCTTTTCCTCTATTTAGATTATAAGCTTTACTTGTGGCTTAGACACAATGCATGGCAAAATTGTTTTCTCTCACAGGGAGATTCTACCGCGTCTGCTCTCCAAATTCATCCTAATAGGATGGGAAGGAGCGCGTCACAGCTTCCACCTCACTGTTCTCAGCTAGGGTGATGTTGTTCCCTAGAAGACATTTGGCACAATCTGGAGACAGGTTTAGTCGTCACAACGTGAACTGGCAGGCTACATGGCCAAGAGCCACAGAGGCTGCTGGGTGTCCCACAAAGCCCAGCCCAGCCCACTAGAACAAAGCATTCCTCCTTTCAAATGCCCACAGTGATGCTGGGGGTGAAAAACCTGGGTCTACCAAGACAACAGCCTGCTTTACAGAGCTAATCCCAATTAGTCCTGCTGCCTAATCCTATTTTGCATGTAAGAAGTCAAACATTACTTCATTCTTTCTTATCAAGTCTCCTGTCAAATCTTGATCATTCTTCCCCTTTTAGGTTGCTGGACATTTAGTGTAAGCATTATAAAGGTCATATACCAAACATTAATGATTTTATAAACATGATTCATGTTAGAAGCATGTCACTATTAGAAGTTGTCCCAAATAGCTTCACAATATGTCTGAATAATGGTTTGAGCTATTAAATTCTTTCTATGCCTGTGAGGCCTCTTCTCCTGATATCTAAGCAGGCAGCTCACTCTGAGTTAGAGTGACTGTAGTAGATAGAAATAGCACGCAGTACTTGGTAGGGTTGAGTCAGAGGGTTTTTGAATGCATGCAAGGGAATGCAGAATTCTCAGTAACCAACATGGTGTTTTAGAGACTCAGGCAGAAATGCTTTTCTTCCATCTACAGTTCAAAGAGACAACGACCAACTCTGTAAGGAAAGATCTGGTGAGGTGCAGATAAATGCTTGGGAAGGTATCTAGGGGTTGTGAGGCTTTTGTAGCATCGTCCGGGGGAGGCTTTAGAAAAGGGTGATTGATAGGTTCACACTGCAGACCCAGAATTTCAAAAGTGGAGGCTCCATCCATGGGAATGCTGTGAGAACACAAGGCTAAGAACCAAGTTCTCCCAAGTTACTCCAACCTTGTTCTCAATATGTATAGGGAGATGGGAAGCCTAGAGTGACTTTCTAAATACTTTTGAATCTGACATAATGAGGTCCATGAGAACGGAATTCAGTCATTGATAATGTATATACACATACACATAACCATATATAAAAATACATATACGCATATATATATAAATGCATACACATATACAAATATGTGTGTGTGTGTCTGTGTGTGTATTGCTTCTTACTCATGTGATATGTTTGAGTTTCTTACCTATGTGAGTTATAATTCCAAACCCACCAGAAGGTGTTCTTGCCCCAAATACTGAATGGGGTTTTGAGAAAATCTGATCTCATAAACCGGTTCCAATCTCATTCCACACAATCTGTGTGAGCCTTTTCAACCTACCAAGCCTGGTCTGTTAATGGGTTATGAAGAGACATTACTAAGTCACATAGTTTAAAAGAAGATGCAAAAACAGAAATGCCACGCATGCTTAGTTTAGGTATTAATTGGAAAAGATGCGAGCCACAGAAAATGTACTTATGATGAAGTTTTTAAAAGATGTATTTCCAAGAGATTTTTGGACTTAACCATTTCATGCCACACCCAGCTCCTCTTGCTTTCATCACAAGAGTCAGAAGAGGCCTTTACTCTCTCCCACCACTGCTCCCTCTTGTCCTGTCTTTGTTAAACATTCTCCGTGGTGCCGTGTGGAACTCATGGACCACGGTTCTGTTTTCAGTGGTATTTTGAAATGTTCCTTTCTTCTGGCTTTAGCTTTAATCTTTGTTCCCCTCAATGCCCGCTTCGCATGGCACCTCTACTTACCGCTGTTACCTTCTTTCATGTTTTTAAGTCCTTTGGGTCAGAACTTGGGTAAATATTCTCCCAGACCATGGCTTCTCACTTCTTAAAATGTCCAGGTTTGCAGCTCATGTCATCAGACCACACCACGAGCCACCGGGTGGTAACATCTAAAGATGCTCATATCACACCTCCTAAACACAAGGCTCGGTTATCATTACAGAAGAGAGGGCAGAAAGTCTGTAAGAGTCAAAGGACATGGACGACTAGGTGAAACAATGCTTTCCAGACAGAACAGGGCAGCTGCACATATAAACTCATAATGATTGTGACCCATTTCACAAGATCTGCTGAAGACCAAACCAGAATCCCAGTATGGAGGGAGAGGTGGGCATGAAGTTCCATCCCATCTGAAGAGATAAGGACAGTTGATAGCTGCTGAGAAAGGAAGAATTGGTTTTCTTTAAGGGTGGGAGGGACCTCTGGAATTTTGACCATGCTCCAGGGGATGCCCCCACAGCCAAGAGCACTTGGGCAGCATAAATTGGACTGGGTGAGTTATTAAAAATGAAGACATGGGGGGGTAGAGAGGTGGGTGTAGATCTGGGAGGAGCTGAGGAAAGGAGGTGGATACTATCAAAATATATCATATGATATTCTCAAAGAATTAATGAAATAAAAAGACTTTAAAAGTCTTTTGTTGAACACCCATGTAAACCAGAAACATTCCTTCTTGTCATAGCCAAACAGCTCTGTTCTGCTATGCATAATGATTTTATTTTACTTATTTTTTAAAAAAAATATTTATTGACTTCTTTTTATGCATATGTGTGTGGGTGCCTACATGGGTTTATGTTCAGATGCTCACAGAAGCTAGAAGGTGTTGGATCCCCCAAAGGTGGAGTTATAGGTGCTTGTGAGTCACCTGAATGTGGGTGCTGGGAACCAAACCTGGATCTTCTATGAGGGCAGCAAACACCATTAACCATCGAACCATGAAAGTTTCATGAATCTAACTTTATTGCTGTTGCTGCTGTTTATGATCATACAGGTAGAACACGGAATGATACCTGATGCAACGTAAAAACTCAAACAAAATTAAGGAGTATTATGATTTTACGAATACTGCATGTTTACATTTTTTTTAAAAAGGGATGTACTCACTCATAATTGGTTTCTAGCATAAATAAAGGACATCGAGCCTATAATTCATGATCCTAGAGAAGCTAAATAAGAAGGTGAATCCAAAGAAAAACATATAGTTATCCTCCTGGATATTGGAAGTAGACAAGATTGCCGGACAAAAAAATGGGAACTTGGGGGTGGGATGGGATGGGGGATGGGGAGAGAAAAGTGTGAAGTGGAGGATGGGGAGAGCTTGGGGGAATAGGATGGTTGGGTTATAGGAAGGGTGGATATGGGAACAAGAAAAAAAAATTGTATGGGTGGTTTTATCTGAAAGGATGTGTGTGCACTACTACGTATATCTTCTGGTATAGGTAGAGCCGGAAGAGGATGTCGGGTTGCTGGACCTGCAGGTAGGAGCAGGGCCTCTATGTGGGTACTCAAGAAAAGCAGTCAGTGCCATTAACTTCTGAGTCATCCTTACCATATCCACACAATGCACAGTTTTAAACTATCACAATGAACACTCACTGAGAATCAGAGACTATTAAATACTGAGCATTGCACGCAGGAATATATTGCAATTAACTGTGCCTGCAACTTAAGTCTCCCCTGAGCAGGCCTGACTACCACATGATCAAATGGTGATGCGATTCTATCATACTGAATTAGAATATCTTCACATGGAGATGTCAAGGACCGACTGAAGGCTCACACAGCAGCGGTCCTCACTGACTCACTGCTGTTTAGGACTTTGACGCAGCAATCTGGCATCAGTAAATGTTTACTCCATTGAGTCATACGAAAGAGGAGGTTTACAATCGCCTGTAATTACCAGCTTGATATTGGTGTTGAGTATAGCTACAGAGTTGCTAACATTAAGTTCAAATAAAATATGAAATCTCCGATTCCTATTCTGAGGACTCTGGGTCCTTAAAGAAGAACGTGTTCAAATGCTTCTCTGAGACTGTTGTTCCTTGCATAGGAAAATAGCATAACATAAATGATAAATGAAAATCACACGCCACCAAGGTTCATTTCCTTTGTTGTCTTCTCTGTGGTGTCTGTAGAGTACCAGCTGCCTCTGGCATGCATGCTCTGGGCAACTCTCAGGTCTGCTGGAGTTCCGCAAGCTTCCCTGTCATTGTGGTGTGATCCTCACAAGTGGCTCGGGGCTGTGGACCACCACTTCCACTCTCATCACAGCCCCTGCTTGTGTGTTCAGAGGGTACCTGTCATCCCGCTACGGCATTCTGTTCTGCCCTCCGCATGTTATCGGCTCTGTAATTTCTCTTCTATCAGGAGTTCCTGAACTCTGGCTACTGACAGCTTGCCAACAGCACACTCTGTGCCCTTGTCATCGCTAGCCCATCACACCTGCTGGCGCCACCTGTTCCAGTACCTTGCCAACACCTCCCCTACTGCCTTCAATGCTGGCTACGATCCGTCAGGAGGAGGAAGGACTTCTGCTAATCAGTGGCTGCTTCTCAACAGCAACACAACTATGCAGTGACATCTGGGGAATATCAAGTTCCCTGTCCTTGAGACTGGGAGCAGGTCACATTGCAGCCAAGACATCTAAGCACTCAGTTCAGTGGTTTGCAATGTCCACTGTCCTTGGAATATGCCAGGAATTGCATCCTCTACCAAAAATCCTTTGAACTTCTTTCTTTTCTTCGTTATTATTTATTTATTTATTTATTGCTTTGTTTTGTTTTGTTTTGAGATAGGGTTTCTTTATGTATCTCTGGCTGTCTTGGAACTCATTCTGTAAACTTGAACTCACAAAGATCTGCCTGCCTCTGTGTCCCTGAGTGCTGGGATTAAAGGTGTGTACCACCACCACCCGGCTTGTCTTTGACTTCTATATTAAACTGTATGTGTGAGAAAGAATGAACTATGTCATTGATAAAGGCTTGTCTTAGTCACTGACATTAGCCACAATCAGAGACAGCTAAAGCAAATCTCTATTATGTGGATAAATAAGTCTTGAAGGAAACATTTTTATTTTAAAGTGGTTGTTGGTAAGTGATGTGTACGTATAATTAATTAGAAGATTTGTAAGTAAGCCACATATTTTTGAATGACTGACCTACACTGTAGCTTTTCAAAGCGCCAAAGGGAAGACAGGCCCAAGGAAGGAAGAAAGGAAGAGAAAGAGTGGGGAGTAATATTTGGGATTAATATAATCTTTTAATTACATTAATACAAATTGCAGGAAGATTGGTCTTAAATTGTATATTCAGAAATTAATAGGTTAATCTAGATCCAAAGATTAATGGGAATTAAAACTTATAGATGTGCTATAAATGATAAAATCATGCAAATATGAGGCTTGTTTTTAGAAATGGTATTTAGAATGGTATTTCCAAAGCACAGTTTCCAGAGCAATAAATTAGTCTCATAAAAAGAACGTTTATTCTGTGTGTGGAGGCATTAAAGCTACAAAGATTACCGCGGCAAGGCATAGTATTTGTTTATACTATCAACACTTCCACAATTTTAGGCAAAATAGCCTAGTCACAACTTTAAAGCCCTTAAAATAATTGAAGACACCTCTTATAAAAATGTAAAAGTTCACAGTATCCATATTTTATACAAGCAAACACTTAAGGGTTTCAAACACTAAGGGGGCTAAAACAGGATGGTTTCAAACTCAAGGCATTCTGACCCATGTTTGAGACCCTATTGTTGGCTTCAAACTTAAGGCATTCTGGTCCGTGTCTGAGAACCTATTTTGAAAAAGTGGCATTGTTTAAGGAGATGCACAGAGCCCTCAATTTCTTGAAGACTAATTTGGCCGTACATAGTAAAATTTAGAAAAACACCTTATAACACCACAATAACAAATATTCATTGGTATATTTCAAGGTTGATGAGCACATTTGAAATGAATAATAAAATGAAATTGGAAATGATTAACTTTAAGGGAATATTTATTTATTCTTTTTTTTTTTTTTTGTTTTGTTTTGTTTTGTTTTTCGAGACAGGGTTTCCCTGTAGTTTCTAGAGCCTGTTCTGGATCTAGCTCTTGTAGACCAGGCTGGCCTCAAACTCAGAGATCCGCCTGCCTCTGCCCCCAAGTGCTGGGATTAAAGGCATGCGCCACCACTGCCCTGAACTTATTTATTCTTTATCCTAATGTCTAGAGCAAGCATTTCATAGAAGGAATTAGCTCCATGCATATGAAGCTTTTTTAGGTGGAAAAACAAACAAACAAACATGCTGACATGCAATACTAGGTTTTTTTTTTCTCCCTGAGATAGGGTTTCTCTGTGTAGCCCTGGCTATTGTGGAACGCTCTCTGTAGACCAGGCTGGCCTCCAACTCACAGAGATCCACCTGCCTCTGCCTCCTAAGGGCTAGGATACTTGAATTATGAATATCTTGTAATTGACTACCTAATAAGCTATGGAGATAAGACCTTTGCCACCTTTTGCTTGTTTTGGTTTCTTTTCCTTAAAATTTACTTGTTTTATGTGTCTGAGCATCTGGCCTTCCTGGATGTATGTGCACCGTGGCTGTGTCGAGTGCCTTTTGGGGTCAGAAGATGGCATTGAGTTCCCTGAAACTGGAGTTTACAATGGTTGTGAGCCACTATGTGGGTGCTAGGAACTGAACCAGGGTCCTCTTCAAGAACAACATGTGCCCTCAAACACCAAACTATCTTCAGCCATGGTTTTTGGCTCTTTGCGATGGTTTCACAGTGTAGCAAGGCTGGCATGGAACTGAGCATTTACCTGCTTCAGTTTCAGGAGTGCTGGAATTTCAGGTATGTGCCACCTTGCCTTGCTTTCCTCCGTCACTTTTGAAGTGTGTGTGCCCTTTTAAGTTGAAGTTGAAATTGGGAATATAAATGTTGTCAATATTTCAGCTCCAAAGCCAGGCATCAACTCCTAACTCTTCTGTGCTCTATACTCAATGTCCCTGAATCTTTCCACCCCATGTCAGGCAGGGCTCAGCTTCTTGGTAGCACGCTGGTTATAGCTTAGCTCTGTGTTAAGATACATTATACTGCTTTGGAAATCTGTATCTGGTGATTTTGAAGTGTTTCAGAACTGCAATGGCCTCTTACAAGGTTTGTAGACTTGCATTAAGACTGTGACGAACTTCTATCATGATGCATTAATAAACATGTGTATGTACATGTGTGTGTAATAGGTATGTACTCATGTCGGTGTGTGCACAAATGCACGTGTGACATGAGGCTGACACCAGATGCCTTCTTTAATTGTCCTCTATGTTTTTATTTTTCACAACTGTGGTTTTATTAATCAAAAGGAAAACAAAACATCAAGGTTCATGTAAGCATAAGTCATGACATATAAATAAGGTTCCATATTAAAATTTTTATAAAATTGCAATTATTGATATTTCATCAAAATGTGTATAATAATTATTTATTATGGGGAAAACAAATTTTACAATAAAAAATAACAAGTAAAAAACAGTGAACATTTTGCTTTTGATTTTTCAACTATGAACTACAATTATGCTGGTAATAGTTCAAATTAAGTACAACTCAGTCCATGGTTTTATTTATAGAAATTTATAGTAGCTCTAATTGAAGAGAAAAATTAAACAAATTGAAATATTACATGTAAAATCCCAAACTCTTACGCACATTGTTTTTCACATAAATATCCAGGAAATTCTGATTCTATAATTCCAAAGATTTTGGACAAAACACCCTGATATTTAAGTCTAGTATTTAACTGAGAGCATCATGGTAACAATAAGTGCATATGTATTTGGTCTTTGTGTAAAAAAAATGAATAAATAAATGAATCAAGTTTCTTACATAAGTACCCTAAAAGAATATCACCGAGCTAAACACACATCAGTAAGCAGCCTGAAAGAAAAGAAGCTTGAGGTGGCAATGCTGTATTGTCCAACAACAATCATGTCCAACATGTATAGACCCAGACCAATCATGAGTGAGATGACTCAATACGTATAGACGCCTTTTGCCAAGCTTAAGGATCTGTTAACAGGATCTCCTGTTAGAAGAAGAAAGCTAACTCTGGCAAGATGACTTCCTTTAATACAATGGTTTTTCCTCTGGCAACCCTTGACTGCTCTTTCCTAGCTGGATATCAAGTCTTGGGGATCCTTCCTTGTAAGTTCTACCTCAGTTCAGGGTTATGGATATTTACTATTATTCCCGCGTTTTCACATGGTAGTGGGGAATTCAAGTTCAGGTCCATGCTCAACAGCTTTTTATCAATGAAGCCATTTGCAACTCAGCCTTTATGAGTGTTTTAATACAACTATGTGTCATCTTTCTCACCTATCATGTTCTAGAAAAGTTTTTTACCTTATAAGCAGAACTTCACCTTTAATCTCGGTCAGTTTGTTTATATTCACCATGTTGATGATAAGATGATGAGACTGTATTATACATAATAAGTAAAAAAGAAATCAAATTGACTAAAAGTATTTATTTTTATTAGAGCTAGGCATTGGAATGTGGGAATTTTGACCCTCCCTCCTTTTGGCAATTTTCTATAATAATATTTAAACAAAAAGTCATACTATTTGAATAAAACTCTAACCCTTCTCTCATTTGAACAAATTATTTTCAACTTACTGACTTTTAAGTCTCAATGAGTAGGCTTCAGTGAATAAGCTATTTCTTCAAGGTTTTGATCAGGAAGAAATACAATAAGTACAACATTATATAGTTAATGAAGCAATTGCTGAACTGATACATGGTGTAAAACCAAGTATGGAGACATATTTTCACATTGTGAATTTAGATGTATTAATAAAGCTTTTATAAATATCTCATGGTACTCATTATAGGCTTTGCTCAAGAGTCCTTGGAAATGCCATCCCAGGATCACTGGCATTAGGATTTCTGTACTTGTCTGAGTGACTTCTCAAGGAGTATATTAGCTCAAGAGAGGCACATACAATGAACATGCAGTTACAGACAGTGTGACTCTTTGGCATGATCCCCGTGAGGAAGAAGGCAGATGGTGCTTCTGGGAGGACACAGCTGAGAGAAATCCCAAAAGATGGAAGGATGGGGAGACTGAGAAGAGCACCGTTGACAAAGACACAGTCACTGTAAAGTCAAGAAGATGAGATTGTGAATCCATCTTAGTTCATTATGAATGAACAACAAATTAGAGAAAGAGTCAAAGGCCAGCTCATAAAAAGTTTTTAATCTGGATTGCTATGAAATAATCCTTTTGCACACTGCAAAAATTTTTCATTCTGGGGGCTGGAGAGATGGCTCAGAGGTTAAGAGCATTGCCTGCTCTTCCAAAGGTCCTGAGTTCAATTCCCAGCAACCACATGGTGGCTCACAACCATCTGTAATGAGGTCTGGTGCCCTCTTCCGGCTAGCAGGCATACACACAGACAGAATATTGTATACATAATAAATAAAAAAATCATTCTAATTAGTTTAATAAAATACTGATTGGTTGGTAGCCAGACAGGAAGTATAAACGACCAAACTAAGGATGCTGAGATGAAGAAGGATAGAGTCAGAAGAGATGCTAGAAGCAGGACAGGTATGAAATGAGGTAACAAGTCATGAGGCACATGGTAGAACATAGGTAAGAAATATAGGTTAATTTAAGTTACAAGCCTGAGCTTTTTCATCAGCCAGACATTTATAATTAATATTAAAGTCTCTGAGGGGTTATTTGGGAGCACTGCCTGGACAGGAAAACTCTGCCTATGCTGTATCTCTGATAAGAAATTGTGTGTCATGGGCTGGAGAGATGGCTCAGTGGTTAAGAGCACTGACTGCTCTTCCAAAGGACCCGGGTTCAATTCCCAGCACCCACATGGCAGCTCACAACTGTCTGAAGATCCAGTTGCAGGGGATCTGACACCTTCACACCAATGCACATTAAATAAACCATAAAAAATATAAAAAAGAAATTGTGTGTCATGTGCTGTACACAGCAGTAGATCACTGAAGGATCTTAAGTAAGAAATGACAAAAGTTTGATAGCCCTGGTGTCATTAAGATGAATTACTGAGGAGGATCCATGTGGAAGTGTGAGGACAGTGAGCAGCAGTTAGGCCAAGTGGAGAAATGGTGTCCAAGATAGGAAAGAGTGGAGACATGAAGACACGAAGAGTGGGAAGATTTAAGGGATGGTTTTAGACTTTTGAGGACTCTCTCTTCTTTTGTCCATAATAATTATACCATTTTATAACTCAACAATTCCAATTCTGAAGTCAAAATCATTGCGAAGAAGAGTCTTAAAAATGTACTGCATCCCAACCGGGCAGTGTTGGTGCATACCTTTAATCCCAGCACTCTGGAGGTGAATCTCTGTGAGTTTGAGGCCAGGTTGGTTTACAGGAGCTAGGTCCAGGACAGCCAGATCTATACAGAGAAACCCTGTCTTGAAAAACAAACAAACAAATGTACTGCATCCCAACTCATTGTGGTGCTGTTGTAAGGAGGCTGCTAGTTAGGTCCTGGCTGCTTAGCCCCAAAATAACCACACAGAAACTGTATTATTTAAAACACTTCTTGGCCCATTAGCTCTAGCTTCTTATTGGCTAGCTCTTACATATTAATTTAACCCATTTTCATTAATCTGTGTATCGCCACATGGCTGTGGCTTACAGGCTAAAGTTCCAGCATCTGTCTCTGGCGGCTACATGGCTTCTCTCTGACTCCACCTCCTTTCTCCCAGATTTCAGCTTAGTTTTCCCCACCTAGCTCTGCTCCCCTATAGCTCTGCTATAGACCAAAGTAGTTTCTTTATTTATCAATGGTAATCACAGCATATAGAGGGAAATCCTACATCACCTCCCATTTTCTGTTTAAATAAAAAAGAAAGGTTTTAACTTTAACATAGTAAAATTACATAAAACAATTATCAAGCAAGAATCACAGTTATATCTGTTTTATCTTTTATCATAACTAAATTATGATAAACTATATTATTGCAATCTATTCTTCAACTCCATCAAAGACTCCAGAAGGATATACCATTACCTAAGTAAACAGGAAGTGCATCGTAAGCAACCTTCAAAACTCTAGAATTGACAGAGACTCTTGCTGCCTGAACGGTCACCCAATGCTCTTCTGTACCGTTGGGGCATTTATCTTCAGCCTATAGGCCCACAGCATCCAACAGACCTTTTTATGAAGCAGGAAATTTCAAAGACAGGTCCACCTATATTGGCAGTTGGTCAATCACTTTTTTTCTGTGTCCTGCAGAATGTCTTGCAGACTCTTTCATGAAGCAGGAGCCTCTACTGAAAAACTACCTCCACCAGATTGACCTATAGATAAAGTCTGTGTAGCATTTTCTTGATTAGTGATTGATGTAGGAGGGCCCAGCACCACCCCTAGGCAGGTGGCCCTCCAGCTAAATGTGAATCCCAAGGAGCACGTCTGCTGTGGTCTGTGCTCCAGTTCCTGCCTCCAGGTTCCTGCCTTGCTTCCCCTTAGTAAAGGACTATGATGGAGACACATAAATAAAAATAAAAATCCCCTCTCCTTCCTTTTTGTCATGGTCTTTTATTTTTCTCCATAATAAAAAAAAAGTGTGCAAAAAGCAACATTTGTTCAGATTAGATCCGGAAGGTAGAAAGTTGGGGAAATATATGTTAATTCAGAGCGCCCCGTCTTGGGCAGGCTGATGGGTGGTAACTGCATTAGTGGAAGAGTGAGAGGGTATGAGGAGGAATTTGACATGGAGACTATTATAGATAACTATGGTACTTTTCACAATCTATTTTGTTTTATTTTCCCAAATGTTTACAGCATTTCAGAGATACATAGCCTCCACACAACTGGCAAGGGACCTAGCTCAAAGTGTACAGTTGTATGGTCACTTTTTAACCTTAAGTCTTTCTCATTCAGTTCCAGTATCCTCATCCTCAACCAGCCATAGATTCGTTCTGCACAAAGGAGGAAGAGGAGCTGGTAGGTCATTGCTCTTACCCCCCATTCTCCTCTGAGTCAGTTTTGAGGTAGTTCTTTATGGTGCCCTGGCATATTACCAGGGGATCTGAGAGCTGGTTCTGTAGCGTGCCCCTCCCCCTAGAGCTGGTTCTGTAGTCTGAACCCCCTGACACACACAAACCCACACAGACACACACAGACACACACACAGACACACACACACACACACACACATACACACTGCCTCATCCTTTTCTTTTTCCAATGGATTAGTTTGACCAAACATAGCTTTGAATTCTTTCTGGAGAATCTTCCTCTCAAGGTTTTCAGCTGATGTGAACAGTAGAGTCCTCACCACCTTTCTGGTATTTTTAATCTATTAAAATGCAGAGCAGTGATTCTCAATAGAAAGTGAATAAACATAATGAAAATATGTTTCTTACCCCATTTGATTTCCCTCCTTCTGAGAGTTTGCTCCTGCAACAAATAGGTTGGTTTTCCGTGCAGTTTAAGAGCTGCAGGACCCCATCCCGTCCATGTGTCATATCTTATTTGATGCATGATATAAGAAATGGGGCTGAAATCTGGAGAAATCCAGGATCTTTGGCACTTTTCCAAAGGCTAAACGAAATGAAAGTTGTTTGTGACCTGAGAGAAATGCATTTTTTAAAAAAAAAATTGGATCAAAATGCTTTTCTCAAAGAAGACAAAAACAAAAACAAACAAAAAAAGAGACAAGTTTGCAAGAAGATGTGATGACAAGTAGTCCAGCCTTAAGTTGCAGCGTTCGTCTTCACGTGCCAAAGTCTATGATCATATTTTCTGATAGTTGTCTTCCTGTAAGCACAAGATGCTCGACTCCTGGGCATCCTTGCTCTGTGCTTCCCCCTCTCAGCTTGATGGCTCATCTCTCTTGCCTTTTTCAGAAACAGAACTTCCCCCCTTTTTAAATTCAGAGGACTTGTTACTTTGACTTCAGTTTAAAGAGGATCATTGGACACTGACCATCATTTAAAGGGTATTAATTCAAAGATTTTTTTTAACAAATCAGTAGTACTTTAAAGCATGAAAGAGACTAAAATCCTTTGGTGTTTGATGCTGAAAGACTGAGAAAATCCCAATTACTCTCTTACGTTAATTTGGAATGAAATGGAAACTGACTTAGTTCTAGTGACATATAGAAAGCTAAATTCCAATAACCATCCTCACTGAGACAAAAGCATGCTTTCTATCTGTCAAGGTAGTTTGATTGAATCAGGCTATACTACTGTTGAAGCCTGAGATCATAAATGGATATGAATGACTTTTGCTTATTGTTACCATATTTATTTCTTCTGCTTTGTGTTTCAGAGTTCATGGTGATCACCTTCTTCTTTATTAGCTCAGACCTTACTGTTTTCAAGTGTGGAGAAGCTGAGCATGAAGGAGGTACTAGAGCTGTCAAACCTCATGGATGATCTTTGGGAGCCCCTCCCTTATCCAGATGTTAGGAATATTTCTTAACACAAGCTCCCTGCCGACGCAAAAATTCCCAATCAAGCCAAATCAAAACAAGCCAAATTAAGAAATATCCAGGTTTAATGGGAGATCCGTGCTTTCAGGTGGTCCTGAGGGGAAACTGGGAAGCCATAGGAACGCGACCCCCCCCCCCCCCCCAAGAAGAAGAAAGGGAGACCACAGACCACCTGTTCCTCTTTCCGTAGATCACTTAAGTGCCCTGGGGAGTGGTCCTGACCCCATCCCCAGAGAGGGGTCAGGATCTGGCCTGCTGGAATTTGGAGTCCAGACCAGGCCTGTTAAGGCTTAAGAGTGAGAATTTGCAAGCATGTACTTGAGGATTACCAAAAGTTCCCAGTTGGGTGGACCCCTGGCCACTGCCTTGGCTTGTACCTCAAGGCAAAGTGTTTTAAGGGGGCCGCTTGTGTTGTTTCCTGGCTGCTCAGACTCCCGAAATAACCACACAGAAACTGTATCAATTAAATCACTGCTTGGACTATTAGCTCTAACTTTTTATTGGCTAGCTCTTACACATTAATTTAACCCATCTCCATTAATCTGTGTATGGCCATGTGGCAGTGACTTAATGGCAAAGTTTTGGCATGTCTGTCTTTGGCCATGGCTCCATGGCTTCTCCTTGACTCTGCCTTCTTTCTCCCAGCATTCAGTTTAGTTTTCCCCACCTACCTAAGTTCTGCCTTGCACAGGCCTAAGACAGTTTCTTTACTAACCAATGGTATGCACAGCATACAGAGGAAAATCCCATATCAGCAAAGTGTGATGGTTCATGGCCCCTGAGTCCTCTTATCTCTAGAAAACTTGGTAAATTCACCCACTCTGCACAAACCCACATGTGGGAGTGAGGAGGCACGTACACCTCTCTCATGAGTGCCCCTGTGTTGTAACCCCTTTCCTCTCCCTGTTGGCTGACCCTGCAGCAAAGCCATGTGAAAACAAGCTGTACAAATGTCTCAGTTGTCTGTCTTGCAGTATTTCAAACCCAGACATACTTTAAAAAATTTTAAAGATGCATATAATATGTTTTGATAAAATGAGTCACCCCCATCCACTCCCCTCAGCTTTCTCTCCTATACCTCCTACTCTTTCTTCTTACAACTCATATACTCCCTTCCTAAACCAACAGAGTCCATGGGGGCTTCCTGTACATACATGAGCATAGAACCTCTCCTGGAACATGGGTAGTCTCTGACATGCAACAGCCTTGACCCTCCCTCCCCCAGTACCAAAAGGGGTACGACTTTATGATCTCTCAATCTGTGCTAGGATGTTGGCTGACACTTAGTGTAGAGAAATCAGTCACAGCAGTTGAGTTCAGAGTGCTTCAGCCTTGTCATGCCCGACCAAAATCGTTACCTGCAGAAGTTCAGTATCTCAGGCAACTCTCGTTTGATAGAGAAGCTTAGCCTATATTTTAATGTCTAATATAAACTATGGAAAGTCATCTGACTCTAGATGAAGTATCACTTATTGCTTAACCAGTAAGCTCATCCAATAAATAAATAAATAAAAGTTTCACATTGGTTTCATTCACTCACAATTATAGGTTGCACTGCTGAATTTCTGCCTTCCACCCACTGCCACATAGACTTTCAATTCACAAATATCTTGTCCATTCACTGGAGAGAATGTAGTTAAGAGTTGCTAAAAAGATGTACAGTGATATTTTATTTATGTTTTAATAAATAAAGCTTGCCTGAATACCAGAAGGGCAAAGCTAAGCTACTAAAGGACAGGCAGTGGTGACACACACCTTTAATTTGGAAGACAGAGGTAGGTGGATCTCTGTGAGTACAAGGCCACCCTGGGTTACACAAAGCCAATGCAGAAACAAAGCCAGGTGCTTGTATCTCACATCCTTAATTCTCAATACTAGGGAGTCACACACCTTTAATCCATCCCAGCACTAGAGAGAATATAAAATGGGAGGAGAAAGAGGCTTAATCTGCTTAGTCTGCCTAGTTGGTGGTCACTCAGCCTTGGTAGAGGTAAAACTTCTCTAAGGACTTAACTACTTTGCCTTTCTGGTTTTTGGGTTGAACTTTAATATCGGACTCTGGGCTTTTATTATTCATGGCACAATGATATTTTTATTTAACCTAGTGCTTGAAGAGGATGTTAGAGCAAATGTTGATTTTGGTGGAGAACATCTGTGTCTACCACGCACTCAACCTGCTCTTCACGTAGGACGTAGGTGGGTGGAGAGACGGGCATGAGGATGGAATATTTGCTTTGGTTTTTATTTGTCAATTCTTTTATATTTCTAACCCAAGAAGGTTTCTTTAATATGTCTTCAATATTTAGGCAGGCTAGGGAAATTTCCAGAAGAAAAATAGGTTTTGTAACATGTCTATTTGACAAATGGGGTGTCATTTTAAAGCTTCATTCTGGCACCATGTGACAGGTGCCTTTATTATCTGCAAGAGATACAGCTTCGCTCATGGAGAACACATAATAGAGGTGCCTGAATGTCCAGGAACAGAAAGGCTCGGGGGATCATCATTTCATAGCCTGTACGATTCTGGTATGATTGCTGTTAAATGGGGGAGCTGTCATTTCTCTATGTGTCGTCTGACGCTATTATCTCTGATATTTATGTCAAAAAAAAATCCCTTGTGATTTTTACCAACTCAAGTTGAATTGCATTTTTTTTTTTTTTTTTTTTTTTTACAGAAATGCAGCGGCCTAACTTAGAAAAGGAAAGGCCTCTTTAAGATGTGGTCTGCCACTCTTCTGAAATGATTTCTTATCAGTTCTCCTGCAGAGGATGGGCAGTACTGATTGATTCGCCCATGTGCACAGACTACATCATTTATGCCTGTTTTTGTTTCCAAGGCTCAGAGAACTTGCTCCATGTGGAGAGCAAGGGGTTTGGGAGAGGGAGACCTACTGCAGAGTGAATACTTCCTGCTCTCAGGTTGAGTGTGCTGGTGGAGGAGACAATACAGGGCTACTTATCCAGACAGTCTTAAGACGGATGTTTACGTGTGTGCTGATTTCTTCCTGCGGCAGGGTGGCATCTTGGGTCAGTTCCTATTAGGACCAGTGTGCATGCCCATTCTCATCATGTACATGGACCAAAGCTACCAGGGTTCCTTTGAAGGAGCTATAAGCAAAGAATTTCCTAAGGCTTTGCTTCGTTAGCAATCCTGCTTGGGCTGGCAGTATATTAAATGCCAAAGAGTTACAAAGACAGGATGTAGAAGTTTTTCTTTTTCATAACAAAGACTAAAAAGGTAACACTTTTTTTTGTTTTGTTTTTGTTGTGTGTTTTTGTTTTTTGAGACAGGCTTTCTCTGTGTATCTTTGGTTGTTCTGGAACTCACTCTGTAGATCAGGCTAACCTCGAACTCAAAGAACTCTGCCTGCCTCTGCCTCTGTCTCTGCCTCTGCCAGGATTAAAGTTGTGCGCCACCAACACCCAGCTAAAAATTCTTAATTATTTCAAATGTCAGCGGCAAACGAGTGTTTAAACCAGGCTTTAACACTAGATTAGACAATTCCTTCAATTCCCTTCTCTGTCCCTTTTGTTTGTGACAACTCTGCACCACTACCAGCCAGGCCCAACATGATTCTTTCCTCTAAAACATGTAGACCTTTTAAATTTTGTCTCGAGTATGTACTAGCGTTTCACCAAAAATGCTTGTTATATCAGACATGCAGTGGTGTGGTGCATCTGCCCAAGCAAACCGCAAGCCATAAAATCATCAAATAATGTGGCGATAAGTTCTAAATACCTTGTAGAACTTCAAGAATTAATATCATATTTGAGTAAAATTTTTAAAGTTTCAAATTTGCTTTTGGTTTCTGTGCATGAGTAAGCCGATATGGAAATGAATGAAGATTTGTTCATCTCTAGCAATTTATATGATATGAAGCAGTGGTTCTCAGCCTTCCTAACGCTAGGACCCTTTAATACACTTCCTCATGTTGTGGTCACCCCCCCCAACAATAAAATTATTTTTTAGCTACTTCATAACTGTAATTTTGCTACTGTTATGAATTGTAACGTCAATATCTGAGATGCAGGGGATCTGATATGTGATCCCAAAGGGGTCGAGACCTACAGGTTGAGAACCACTGATGGGGTTATCTGTTTTAAGACACACCATTTTAACTACCATGTCATGAGAATGCTTGCCATAAAGATTTTCTTACATGGAGACATGAAACAAAATCAGGACTTACATGCACAGGACCACACACTGCAAGCTATGGCACCTACACACCGAGGGAAGGTGTTGTACAGGTCACCTATAGCTCTTACATCATCACAGCTGTTGAAGACATTTGAAAACACCCACGGGCTTTTATAGTTGTCATCTTCCTTTCCTTTGGTGTCATCCTTCAGAAGAAAAGGCAACTACAACCCTCTCACGTTCAACACTGCTGTCTTTAGCCGCTCAACTGCCCAGAAGGATGCATACTCTAACCTTGCAAAGAGGTGCTAGACCATCCCCCTTCTACCACCAATCATGACATTAAAAATCTTTTTGTTTTATTGTCTGCATTTCTCCAAGTCCAGTGAATTAAGACTTTTTATGTTTTTATAATTACACTTATACTTTTTGTACACTAGGAAAATATGTTATTTATAGGTATATGTAACATAAAAGATTATATTTGTGCAATGGCTTAATATTCATAGTAACACTGAGGCTCTCATTTTTCCTAAAAACACAAAGAAAGAAAGATAAAAAATTATTCTCCGTTTTAATGTAGAATGAGCATAGAGTTCTGTGTCTTGATAGAGTCGACTCAGACACTGTGTGTGTTCTTGTCGAGGTGGGCTTTGGGACTGGTTTACAGTATCACGTTTTTTCCACTGGTGGTTGCTGCTGCACTTACAAAATAAGTTTTGAGGCACCATGTGCTTCCGTTCTTCTCTGCTCATATTTCTTTGCTTTGCTTTTGAGTAGATACCACGGAGAGCTCGCCATCTCTGTCACACTGTCCCTGTCTTGTGATGTGCCAGAGAAATTCCCACAGGAAGAGCGGTTTCATAGGCGAAGTGGTGCTAAGTCTGTGTGCGTAAGAGCAAGGGTGAAACCTCAAGGTGTCTCTCCTTCCTGGGTTCCTGCCACAAGTACCTACTCCATTTATCCTGCAGGTAGAATTGTAGGGAACTTCCCCAAAGCAGCATCTTTGATGCAGTTTGTCACATTAAAATGCAACGCCGTGAAACAGAAGACTTTGTTCGACCCTTCTTCAGCGCTCCTGGAATATAAGCTGGGGCACCTGGGAACTGGATGTTCTGGAACAACCCAATCAAGGTCATTTATGATCTCAGCATGATTATTGGGTACCCACCGTGTGTCAGGTGTCATCTTCTAACTTTGAGCAGAGGAAAGATTTTGGTTTCCATTGAGTTTACACACTAAGCTGCTGGCTGAAACAGACAGTCTGCAGCTCTCACAGTACTGAAATAGCAGGTTAGAAAGGGATAAGTTGCCACAAAGATACAAGGACGTTCATTCGGGAGCAGACTCACGATTTTGGGCCTCAGCCCCACCCATCCAAACTACAGGAGATAAGTTTAACTTCTTTGTGAAACCCCACCCCCTTCTTTGATCAACTAAAACAAACAAGATGATGTTGCCTATTTCCGGAAGATTTTGTGAGCATTTGATGAAGGCAGAACGGACCAGAATGCTTACCTTCTGGTGTAGCCTTTGTGGCTGTGAAAATAGAGACCAATGCTCTGAGGAAAAGAACCAATAAGCAGCACAGATATTACAGAGCAGTTCTGGACAGGCTTCTAGGATTTGAGAAGAAAGCATGCAAACAAAGCCTTAAAGAGTTAATGGAGCTGACCAGACACAAAGCTCAGCCTCCACAGAGAAAGTGGCCTTGGTGCCAGGAGAGGGCAGCTGAGTTTGAACTGAGGGGAAGGTCCATGTGGCTTCAGTAGGGAGAGCGCGGTCATGTTGGGGCTCGAAGGCCACTGAGAACACTTGAATTTTCATTTTGAGTGAAATGAGAAACGATAGAGGTTTTTAAAGAAGAGGGGTGTTATAAACTGATGTCAGTTCTTAAAAAGATTACTTGGCTGTGACAAGAACAAATTGCAACTGTCTAAGGCCCAAAACAAGGAGATTTGAGGTCACAATCATCCCCAAGACGTGCGATGGCTGTGTTATTCTGGTGATTTGGGTTCAAGTTATATTTTGTAGATAAAAGGATTCCTGATGAGTTGCATATGGAACATGTAACAAAGGAAAAACCAGCCATGAGCCCCAGAGTAAAATCCTCGGAATCATTTTTCTGTCTCCTCTCCTTCCTGTGTGCAATATTTTTAATCTACCTGAAATTGCCACTTGGAGTTAAGTGCAAAGAGTGTTCGGAGAGATTGGAGGATCATGGTGTGAGGGGAGACAATGGGGGGGTAGAAACAGGGAGCGTCATCCGTCTGGGGGAGGACAGGCTGGCAGCCCCTCTGAGAGAGCATACTGGAGAACATTTCCAACTGGAAATAGATGCAGATGGGTCCTTAGGAAACCCAGCTCTGTGGGCCATCTTCCACAGCATGAGGCAGGCTCCAGAAGTTTCCCTGAGCCAGTAGGAATGTCTATACATATGAAGCCTGGGAAGAATAGGTTAGGGCGTATGAAAATGAATAGCAGTACTGAAATCTCTTTGGAAAAAAAAAAAAAAAAACAGGGAGCTTTTTATTTTTGCTCCTCATTCCTTAACCTCTGTTTCATTTTGCTCCCTTCCTTCTCTGTAAAAGGGTATAAGGAAAAAGAAACCTGATCACTTAAACTGATTCTGATTTTTCCAGTGATGTCTTGTAGAGCACGGTTAACTGTACCTACTAGCACCAGTGTAGTACCACCGACTCACTCAAAATGCCCCTTTTCTGAAATTATATAGAGGACAAGTTGGCCTTGGCTTTCGTGCTACCTTGTCTTTGCTTCCTTTTGCTTCCTTATCCCTTTCCCTCTACTCCTATCAGGTGGGTAATCACCTGTGAAATTGTTCCTACCTGTAAAATTATGCTCTCCTTTCAAAAGAAACTCTCCTGGAATCTGACCACGTTCACCTGCTCTTTGACAGAAGTTGCAGCCCCAGGCTGCATTTCTGTGGGGTAGAGAGAGGAAGGCCAATGAACCATGGACATCTTCTGTTAGGAGTCAATGAGCTGTCATTTGTTCCTCCACGGCCCTGGGCCATTGCTTATCCTTTCTTCTGACAATTGCAAAGGTTTCCAAGACCCCAGGACAGCACTCAGTAGCTGCATTAACAGGTATTCCTCTACACCGGGCATCAGGTGTTTGCCCAACAGAGCCTGCCAAAAGCCAGGGTATCTGGAATAGGAAACAAAATCCATTTTTGGAAATGATTATTATAATTAAGATCTATAGTAATGCAAATGATGACCAAACACCCTCCCCCCCCCCACACACACACAGAAGAATGCACACATACTCACTTACCATACTCTTCCAAATCTTCAGGATCCTTGATTAAGAAAATGGTAGACAACCAGCCTTGCAGCATACTTTTAAGTGTTAAAAGTTCTTACTCTTTTGGGAAGACTTTGAAACAATTATATAGGATAATTTAAAGCCTCTCTCTCTCTCTCTCTCTCTCTCTCTCTCTCTCTCTCTCTCTCGTTTTGTTTTTTTCAAGACAGGGTTTCTCTGTAGCCCTGGCTGTCCTGGAACTCACTCTGTAGACCAGGCTGGCCTCAAACTCAGAGATCTGCCCGTCTCTGCCTCCCAAATCAGGGATTAAAGGCTCTTTCCTTCTTTAATTCATTCATTCATTTTTTTCTTAGCATATTTTGGCTAAGTTAAAATCTCTTTAACAACTTCTGAAAGTATCAATGACTATTTCTCTAGACTGTTTTATATAAGCCAGGTGTGGAGTGCATACCTTAAATCCCAGCAACTGAGAGAGTTAGATGGATCTCTGTGAGTCCAAAGGTCAGCCCGATTTACATAGAGAGTCCTAGGTCCGCTAGGGCTACACATTGAGATCCTGTTTCAGTAAATAAATAAATATGTGTATGTTTTTCTTGGAAGAACAAAAGCTACCATCAAATGAAACCCAAGCAAATATCCTCATGCTGTTGCTGACAGCATCTTTTGAATTTTGTCTGCACTGGTAGTTGCGTGACTGTGTCTTCTTCCTTCCTGATCAACATGGAAGAAAACACATCACCTGACTACCAGGAAAAAAAAAAACACACTCTGAATGTACCTAGTCTGAGAAGATGTCTTCAGGTCACTTTATAGAGGAAGCCTGTGGGTGTGTTGGTGCACAGACAGGTATTGTCAGTTTCATGGTGTGGTCTCCTGTGAGTTCATGGCCTGCATGAGGCTAGCTGTCACTCCTACTTACTTTCCACCTTCTCCACTTGACACAGGAAGAATTTCTTAGGTGACAATGCAGCCCTTCTCTTCTTCCTTCTGTCTTCCCCCATTTTTCATGAGTACATGCCCATTTACTTATAGCCTGCCTCTCTAGAGACAAAAAAAAATTCCTCTTCAGAGTGCTGGATAGACCTATCTGGAGAGCAGACCTTACTTTCTTCCTCCAGAAATTCCCATGATTTCCCACCCAATGCCCTCAGAGACTCAGCATCCTCCCTGTGCACTCACAGTATACTCTTTGGGATTATTAGGAATAGCGCCAATAACAAAATCTATCACACATTGCTGTTGTCTGTGGACCTGACACAGGGTTGGATAGTGCTCTGTTTTGGGGGAGGGCTTGAGGTAAATCAGAAATCATAACTTTTGTACCCATGTGTACTAAACATCAGACATCTCTTCTGTATTAGTCCTTTTAGAATGGTTACTGTCCCGCTGTTGAATCTTGCCTGCTAAGATATTTGGCATCCTGTAGTGTTTGGGAACTTGGTGCGTGAATCTGTAGAGAAGCTAAAACATGAACAGTTACTAGGTTAGTTCAAAAACCTCAGAACTGAGCTATACTGAGAAAGATATAGCTAATTTCCCTGAGTGCATTCTGGTTACAGAGGTCCTTTTACATCCAGTGCCACAATGTCAGAGAGGGCAGTGACCACTTCCAACTGTTATGCTTCCGCAGAGGAACCAATAGACAATGAAGATGGGAGAGATCTAACCCCCTTGTGCTCCTCTTGGTTTCCCTCTTGCACAGAAGGCCCTTCCCACCCTCCTCAACTTGTTCAGCCTGCTCCTGTAGCTACAGGCAATTTTGCTGCAGTGGTGGCTGCCAACTTGGCTGGTGGGAAGCCAGGCCTGGAGGGAATAGAGGGTCCTGGCAACCACTTGAGTCTGAGGGCCCCACAGGTCAGCTCTCAATGCTTTCCACAAGGCAACCCTACTGTTTTCTGTCTCCAGCTGTTTTAACAACAATGTGGGAGACTGGATGCCTTGGAAAACATGTAAGTATGCTCACAGTTCCAGAGTCTGGGACACCTGAGGTCACGGTTCCGTATGGCTAAGTTCTGATGAGGGTTCTCTCATTTTCTCACATGGTGGCAGAAGTGAGGTGGAACCTCATCTTTCCTGTCTTCTTATAAGGACATTAATTCCTGAGGAATCCATTCCCAGGGCTCGTTTACTCCTCAAAGGTGGCATCACACTGAAGCTTAGGGTTTCCATGTGACCTGTGAGGTGGCTACACTTCCAGTCCAGAGCAGCCTTATGAAAATGTGTATGGTATTCCTGAGAACATGGTTGGCAAAATATGATGTGTATTGTTATGTGGATATAACCTCTCTGAGCATAGAAAGGGGACAGGAATGGTAGAAGCCACAGAGTCCTTTAAAACTGGGGTTAACAGAGCTTTTGCAGAAAAAGAAAAAACATCCTGATTGTTTGCTCCCATCAAAGAGAAGCCTTGACTTCCAGCCTTATGAGTAACAGAACTTCAAACAGATACACCCCACCAAGCACTTGCACCTCCAAGAGCAGAGATCTGGCTCAAGAGAAGCATTGGAGCAGAGGTCTATGCAGGGTCCTGGTTCAGGAGTCTGCTTCCAGGTGGGAGGGCCTCAAGGTCGGCTTGCACTGCCTTCGGTGGTGCACACTAAGACACTGTCTGGATTTCTGCCCTTCCTGGTCCCTGCAGGATGCACTGTAGGAGGGACATCTTTTAAGCAAGGCCAGACGTTGGCTTACAACTCTGGGAGGTCATAAACAATGAGCCTGTTCCTCGGGCAAAGGAAGCATTCACCTTAACCTCTGTCTTCTGCGGCTTCTGAGGTCTAAGCTGAGGATTGGCTATTGTATCTTCCTTCCAGATGATGGGGGCTTGAAACTGGATCAATGATACAGCTGATATTCTTTTCAAAGAAATAGGCAAGGCCTGAAAGGGTCCAGGTGCTGTGGTCAAGGAAAAGGGAGTCTGAGGTGGTGGGCCTTCCAAATATGAGGTTTAGGTCAATCAAGTGACAGCAGGTGAAGCCTGAAGAAATAGGACCGTAGAAGTGCAGCTATATAGGGCGGGGCCAAACTGACTGCACACCTCAAGCCTAGAGCCTAGTTGATTGGTGGAATCAATCAATTTGGTGGGCTTTTCATTGCTGTTAAACGGTAATGGGTACATACACACCACTCTTCTAGAACTATTAGATTTATAAAGCAGACAGCTAGGAGCAGAACTTCTCAGCTCTGAGAGAGTGGAGATAGCACTATGGTGCTAGCTATGGGCTCAGGTTTTCAAGAATGGCATCCAGGCTCATAAACAGGGACTGTGGGACTATACCCAGCAGAGGACATAGGGTGAAAGCCATCCAAGACAATGCGGTACAGGATTGCACTCACTTTGGGGTAGCATTCACTGGGACAAATCCAGAGCAGCCAAGACAATGAAAGGAGAGATTTCGTCCCCATCAGTGAGTTTGCTGTGAGCCAGGTTTGGCTGAGACCAGCTTGTCATGTGTGAGAAAGCATGTAAGCATTGCAGGTAAGCACAGCACTGGTGTGTCGAGCAATAGCAATAGCTGAGCTGCAGAGGAAGGGGGCGGGGTTTGTTCACTCAGCTCACTGGTAGGTGACAGGCATGCTGTTATTGTCTCATTTCCTCAGGCTCAGTTTTTGTAGCTCCCCCCCCCCCTTTTAAATGAGCTCACTACCAGTTTAGCAGTCCTTTATAAATATATATTAATGGCAACCACTCTATTTGCTTATGTGCCCCAGTGGGGACATGGTTTTAAGTGCGCATGTACACATGTTTTATCCTGAGAAAAGAAATTAAGTTGGTTGCTTTGACAAATTTAATCACTTCCCCCAGCAGCTGGGTCTTGTCTCCTTTTAGTGATTCTCCATCCAAACCCTTGGACACCAGAAAAAACATCTTGCCATGCCGCCAACTGAGGGAGGCTGAAGCCTGAGCAGGTGTTTAGCCTTTCTAAGTCACCCTTATTTATATATAGAGAGAGTTCATCTTCAACTTGGCTTTCGCCAGGGACAAGGAGAATACAGAGATTATTTACAAAATTCCCAAAGCCCTCTCCTTTCTCCCACCCTGTAGCAAAGGGGGTGGGTGGTCAGACATCTGAGGGGTAAATCACTCAGCTCTTCCTTCCATAGACTCCTCAGGATGGAGGAGGGTTGGTGACCAGCAGTCGAAATTGCTTTGAAAAAAAATTGTGAGTTTAGTCCCAAGGCAGTGGATTGTGTGACACACAAGGAGGCTCACTGATGTCACCCAGAGACACCAAAAGTAGCTTAACCATGTAGATCAAGGATTTCTTCTTCAGAAGGCATGGCACAATTATCTCAGCATGCTAAATTCACTCACCCTGGAAGAGGAGACTCTTTTCAAGTGGACCCTTTGGAAAGAACCTGGGATTGTTCTCAATGTTCATATTGGAAGGGGGACAGACAGACAGTCCGACTGTTCTGTGAGGACCTCTCTTCCCAACTCAGTTAAGCTGGAGAAATGCAGTGTGGACGTGGAACAAGTGAACCTCAGCACAGAGGGTGTGCTGTGGAGCGCACCAGGGCCACCGTGCCTCATGGTACAGTCCTTTGTGTTGGCTGTTCCCTTTCTTCCCTCTGGTGGCTTCCCTGTGTTGTTCAGGTGCCTGAAGCTCTGTGGTAAAGCTGAAGCTGCCTAAAGATTTACGATTCTGAAGACAAATCCACATCTGTATTATGGTTTTTCATTATTAAGATAGGAAATCTTAAGCAGATACTCAGGAATGAATAAAGTCATAACTTAACATCAAACACGACTTATTGTGAATTGACCTTATTGGGTGCTATCATTGACTTTTCATTTAAGTGACCAATGATTAATAGATCACAGTGTAGTTTAAAGTTTCTAATATGTTTTCAGACAGAAATATTCCAAGAATGTAAGTCAGGTATATTTCTCAGATAAATAACAGTCATGGCATTACCTACAGGGAAAGTCTCCCTTCTCGGGTTTCCAGGGGTTGAGATTCGGAGTTCTGTCATTAATCTTTCATTGGGGTCGGCCCTGCAGCCAATGGAAGTTGAAGAGAGCCCTGTTGGCTAATTCCTCTGGGCAAAGGGATCATGGGACTAGAGAGGACAACTGGGCAGCCAGTCACATGTCCTTGTGTCCAGACCTGCTTCATCCTTGCCTCCAGTTCGAGCGCGCGTGCGTGCGTGCGTGTGTTTCTTCACGGGTGTTCTCACCTGTTCCAACACAGACACAGGGCTTTCTTTTGGAAAGGGGGGGCATCGTCCATCAGCGGGGCAGCAGCGTTCTGGCACATTGATTCAGGGTGGCTTTCTAAGGTAAAATAAGCGCACACCTTAGCTCTTTAATAAATCAATAACATTAGGAAATCAGCCTTCTCTCCCACCTGGGCCACCACAAAGCCTTTCCGAATCGTGCTGCCAATCAGTTCTCGGTTCCCTTCGGAAAGTGGTTCCCAGGCTCCAGGTGGTAGGCCAGCAACTCGGACTTCGGGTGCTGGGTTGCCTGGGACACACGTGGCCACTGAGGACGGGAACCTATGCCCACGTTTCAGTCTGTGCCTCTTGCGCGCTGAGCTACACGCTCTAAGCCGAATCCCGCGCCGCTTGTTCAAGCAGGGGGTGGGGTGACCCTGTGGCTCCTGAGATCCGCTGGGGTGCGTGGCCGGTGCTTGGGTGCAGCCAACATCCCGGGGGCAGCTTCTGAGGGCAAGGTACCTCCTCCCACTCCCGGGATCGCTTCTCCCTCCTCCTTCACACCCCCGCCCCCGGGACCGCGGCGCTCCCTCCCCGCACCGGCCAGTGAGTACACAAAGCGGCGGGTGAGGGGAAGCTTCGCAGGCGTGCACGGAGCAGTGAGATCACTGGCGTTATAAATATCCCGGTACCAGCGCCGAGATCCGCTCGGGTGGCCTCTCTCTCTCTCTCTCTCTCTCTCTCTCTCTCTCTCTCTCACACACACACACACACACACACACACACACACACACACACACACTCACTCTCTCCCCCTCTCCCTCTCCCTTCCCCGAGGCTATGTCCACCCTGTGCGGCGAGGGAGGCAGCGCCAGAGGCTCGCAGCAGCGCTGGGGCTACGGAGCCCGGAGCCAGCCCTGCAAGATGCACTTAGGACCCCCGCGGCCGGAAGAATGAGCTTGTCCTGGCTCTTCCTCCTCTTCTGCAGCCACCTGATCCTCAGCGCTTGGGCTCACGGGGAGAAGCGTCTCATTCCCGAAGGGCAACCCGAGGCTCCAAGGAACCCCGGAGACTCCAGCGGCGGCCGGGGCAGAAGTAGCACGACGTCTTCCTCATCTTCTGCCTCCTCACCAGTCGCGGCTTCCCCGGGCAGCCAAGTAAGCGGCTCGGAGCACAGCAGCTTCCAGTGGAGCCCTTCGGGGCGCCGGACCGGCAGCCTGTACTGCAGAGTGGGCATCGGCTTCCATCTGCAGATCTACCCGGATGGCAAAGTCAATGGCTCCCACGAAGCCAGTATGTTAAGTAAGTTGTCCACTCTCCAACAAAACCTGTTCTGGGAGGGACGGCCAGGTTTCCTTTGGGCTACAGGGGCACCTCTAGGAAGCCCAGCATTCTGGGACCTGGCTGATTCTGGAAGCAGTTCGGTAGGTTTCGTGGACATGCGTCTACAGGGTCCGTGCACCCGCACCCGTCTCTCGGGCAGCGGGCATGGAGATTCCCCAGGTGGAGGTTATCCTGATGAGACAGGAAGCTCGTTTCCAGAATGCCTGGCCGGAGGGGGGGGGGGGGGGGGACAAGCCTTCCTCCATAGCTGGGGAAAAATAACGCAAGAAGTAAAAGTCTTTCTCCTGGTACAATTTCTTTCTTCTTATAAACTAGAATCGCATGTTTCTTCCAATGTCAAAGTACACTTTTTCCCCCCTGTACACAATTCAGGTTAGTTTCTATTCTCCAGCCGCATACATCATATACATATATCCCATATTATAGGTCTATGTTAATATGTATACATAACTTTTCACGCACAGATATATTTCACACACGTATACATACATATGTATACACACATATGTAACTTTTTACACGTAGACATATTTCACACGTATACATACATATGTATACACACACACCGGCTACACACATCTATGTAGAATTTATATATACACACGAAGTGTAGAATCCTGTTTGCAAGAAGGCAACATGAGCTAGAAAACTGGACAGACCGTATGATGACTGAGTCCGGTGCTGGGTTTATCAGTGTATTAGTAAGCAGAGACGCTGACAAGACCGTCTTAGCCTTTGGCTCAGAGAGACAGTTAGAGGAAAGTTCCTAATTTTAAAAGAACCACAGAGGACGTTGAAAATGGTTGGAAATTGGGCAAAACTTAAAAAAAACAACCAACTTAAAATTGTTTTCTGAGTTCTTTTTCTTCTCTCCCTTTTGCCGCCACTCCACCCGCGTTCCCTCCGTTCCACACGCTTTCTAGACTGTCGCAGTAGCCACTCGAACTATCTCGCTGCTCCTAGGCGGCTGAGGCTAGCTGTGATCTGGGGCTGTGTGCGAGGGACTGAGGTTGTCTCTGTGGTCCAGCTAGGTATTTTCTCACTAGAGTCAGATCGTTTTTCCAGCAGGGCTTAGTCCTCCAGATAAAAAAAAAAAAAAAAAAAGTAGGGACCTCTCAGACTCCCAAGGAGAACGGAAATGGGGCCAGGATATAATGCTGTGCTGTCATCTGGCCCCTCTTGTCTGCCTGATGGCGCCCAGGTATACCTCACCGGACCACTGTTCCCCCAGAGACCAGCACGCTCCTGTTTATTTAGCTCCAAGAACCGCGGGCTTTATTTGTTGTCTGCCGGGGCCTGCGGAGAGCTTTGGAGATTCAAGCACAGGTGGGGTGGCTGGCTAGCCAGCCTCTTTCAATGTGTTAAGAGGATCAGACACGTGAGATCTGGCAGGAGCAACCCGACAGGTGCAGCTCCAAGCCAGCAGGCTGCTAGTTTTGCCCTTTTTGAGTGCACCCCTCAGCGGGCTGAGGTGCAGGTGGGGAGGCAGTGCAAAGCAGAGAGGGCTCTAGGTTCCCGTCAAGTTGAGTCTCAGGGCTCCCATATGCTCCACCTTGGACCCCCTCTCTTCCTGTTTAAAAGAATTCCGGCCTTTGTTGACGAAGGGAGCAGTCTGTTCTGGTAAGGGTGAGTCCTCTGATGCTGCAGGGAGACGAGAGCTACTTTTGTTTCAAAATTTCTCCTCACCGTCCTCATTCTGCAGGATTCAGTTCTGCCATGAGACACTCGAACTCGCTCTCCACTTCCAGCAGTCTCCCTGGCTCTTGAAACAAACCATTCTCTAGTTTGTTGCTGTGAATTTATCCAGGGAACTGGTACCCACTCAACATAACCCTTACTTTCTCAGGCTCAGGAGAGACCCAGAGTAACAGGTAGCAAGTTGTAAGTTGGAATCCCTGGTGCCTGAGGTAGCTTTGGAATGCCAGGGAGCTCTGAAAACAGGATTGTCCTTTCTTCATTACAAAAGCACGCTGAAGTTAAATGTGGCTGCAGTTTAGGCCCTGCTATAAGGGGATTTACAGAAACACAAATGAAGGAAAAGTGAGAACAGATCAACAGACTTAGTTTTGACTGAAGAAGAAACTGGCCAGCTCTCCATTATTGCCAAAGGCCAATTTATTTTATAATCCTCATTGAAGGACCACCACCAAACGACGGAGATGTATCCTAAGCAGGAACTAATAAATCTTTGTAAGAAGCTTTTTCCTGACTTCCAATCCCCCCAATTTTTAAACAGACATTCAGAGTTCAATTTGTCTCTTTCAAAAGACTGGCCTTCATTCATTCACCCATTCACTCATTCATGAATCCAATGTAGGGCACCCACCTCAGGAAGGATGATGTTTTGGTTACTTTCATGCCATTTTTTTCTTTGCTGGTTTGCTTTTTTTCTGGCCCTTCCTTCCACAGGTTTTTCTTAAAGGAAAGCATAATTTAAACACTATGGTCATACTATTTGCTTTGGATATTTGGAGTTCCCAGCAATGATCTATGAAATGTTAGTATGTGCAATGGGAAGACGTGGAATTTGGAAAGTTGACATGACTCTTTACACGTATGTCACCATGGAAGGAAAACAGCAGCTCCTTGCAGTTGATTATTTAGCTATTTAGCATACTTTGAAAGTAGTGCTTGATAAATTGCTGAAATTTATGTAAATTAAGGCACTGACCTTGGATGATTACTTAGAATATATGTAGAAACATTTGCTTTTTTTGTTTCACAGGAGAAGCCAGGAGAGCTTTGCAATAAAACCTCAGTATAAAAGTACTTTAAGATGCTACAATAAAACTTTTTGTCAGATAAAATATCAATTGTTAATCAATAATAAATATATTTGTCAGTTGCAAAGGATGTTTAATTTTACTGTTAAAACCGTGTTCTTGGTACAGATATTGAAACGTTCCTTTAGATACACCAATTAGTAAGGCCCCTGTTTACCTCATACTAGAATATGGTGTCTAGCTTATTGCCCATTGGAAGGAAATACTGGGGAAAGGTGAAGAAGAATGGAGAAGATGAGGTTATGAGTTCTAACCTTGAAGACAGATGAGCAGCTGATTTAACTTAGAACCTGTCAAGTTTAGCTTTGATACAGTGCTGTTGGTTGGCTTAACTTGGGCCGTTAAAACTAGGAAATTAGCATCAGCTCAAAGGAGAAAATTTTAGGCGATGGTTACAGAAAGCAGTCACACAAATTATAAAAATTTCGTTTACATTTTGGTTAAGAGAGTCCTGAATTTTAGGTTTTTTTTTTGAGAATCTCACCTAACTATCTGCTTTGGTGTCACACAGTCAGCAGCCATTTCCCTGGGCTGGAGAAATCAGAATTTACTGTGCAGAGAAATTCAAGGGGAAATTCTGTTACTAATTTAATCAGCAAAGACTGTGCTAAATTGGATCGTTGAAGACTAAGACTTGATAACTTGGCAGAGCATGTCTGTTGCCATGGATGAAAGTAGAGAAACTTCAGTGTCACCATATTTTTCTTTGAGAATTTTCAAATATGTTGTTGAAAGCCTCTGAACACATGTGATATCTGTGTTGTTCTAGCTTTTATTCTCCAAGCCCTCCACCATCAACAGAGCCTGCTTGTAGTGAGAAATCTAAGAAGAACAAGAAAGGAAGCTATGGGTATATTTTCTCACTGAAGTAAACTTATTCTTAAGGCATAATTATCCCATGAAGAGAGTAGATTAAGGACCAATGGTAGAAACACCAAAAAGTTTTGTCTCCTTCAATCTTGAAATCAATCCTGACATTTTACTGAGAAACGGTTCTCTCTCTCTCTCTCTCTCTCTCTCTCTCTCTCTCTCTCTCACACACACACACACACACACACACAATTATCTTAACTTTGAACATTTTGGGAAGGAGAGAACAACATCTTCAGTATCTGAATATTAATTAATTTTCCTGAGTTCTCTACACCAATCTCCAAACAAGAAACAGACACAATAATAAGAGCAACTCAAAATGCATGTGTCTACGTGGGGGCGGGGCGGTGGTGTCCCTATGAAAGTGTAACATTGCAGATAGTCACTGGCTGGTCTCTGAGACAATTGTCTTCCACAGTTTTGCTTAAGGATACTGTTTTGACATCCACAGGGTGAAGAGGCAATTTCCTTCGAGTTTATTATTATTGACTCCTAAAGATGAGGATATAGATACTACTGACTTACTCAAAGTCAGCTTTAGAGAAAAGTTTCTTGGAACACATTAATTCATGATATAATATTAAAGTATTTCCTAGAATTCTTTAATGAGCTGCTGAGATTTGCAGTAAAATGTAGATGACATAGAGAGCCTGTGGTCTCTTGGGGAGAGGAGCAGGAAACCCATTGTGAGTCGTGTAGAGTTGTGAGAGGATTCTAGAAACCAAGACAGAATGAAGTCATTATTGAAATTAGGTTAGGAATTATGTTCTTTATGATGATTCCAATATTAGATCAAAATTGCATTCAGATTTAAAATATCAATTCCAAAGTTGTTTGTGTGGAAAAAAGAAGACATAAGAACACATACACTCTCTCTCTCTCTCTCTCTCTCTCTCTCTCTCTCTCTCTCTCTCTCTCTCTCTCTCTCACACACACACACACACACACACACACACACACACATATATACATAAATATACATGTATACACACACACACATATAAAGTTTCCAGGTCCAGGGAATCTTATTAAAATTATATTAGCTTTCCATTTTCTGGCAATATTTGTTTTTATAATAGAATTTATCAGACAAAGCATACAAGGTAAATAAAGTAATGCTTTCACAGGCATTACTTCATCATCTCCACATTTAAAATTAACTGCAAAGAAAATGTATGCTTTCGGCACATATGCAGTATATTGAGATACTAAATGAGACAAAATGAGTCCTCAAAAGAAGGTTATAAGATTGAAGGGCACTAGTTTAATTAAACAAAGTCATAGGAAGCTTTTGTTCATTTGTTTTTTAACTAAGTAAATATGTATAAAATCATCTAATCTCACTATCTCAAAAGTTCAACTGAAAATGTGAGAATTTGATCGTTGATACTATCATATATTTTTCATTAATACATGACCAATTTGCATTTATAAAGCTGAGCACATCCACAAGGTGAACAGAAATCTCCTTCGAATTCATTGTCACAGATTCCTAATAATTAGGCTATAGAAAATATTGAATTTTTAAAAAAGCATTAGAATAATGTTTCTTAGGGGTGAGAGAAAGCCACCCTTACCAATCTAGAGCAATGAGAACACTGGAGAAAAACTGTCCAGACCTCATCTCTCAACCCCATTGTCCCTGTTGCGTCAATCATTCCACAAAGCAGATCTCCAATGGAGGCCTCTTCATGCTTCTGCTCACATACGTTTATGCAGTGTTTACAATTTCATCCCCAATCAATCAAATATCTGAACTTGTTATTGATGCTCTCAGTATTACTCTTCGGTTCTGATTCAAATAGAGCTTTTGATCAGACATGCCAGTCCTATTTCAGCAATAATATCATCTTCATAGTTTAGTTTTAAAAGTTCAATATCCTCCATGCGAAGTACATTTAAACTTTAAAAAGCTAAATATGCCGCATATGTATACACGGTATACTCTCTAATCACTGTTGCGTGTAACTTTACAGAGCGTTCCCTGTGTTTTGTCAGTATCTGCTAGAATGATGATGCTTCTAAATCTTTGGGTGTGTATCACAGCCAATGTTCATATTAAATTATACACAAATTGCATTTTAGCAACACGATTAAAGAAAACGATGCACAGGACACTAGAGTCTACTAACACTCTCGTACATCAGCCAGAATAGCTCCCTGTTGAGTGTGTTTAAAATTCTCATGGAAAGAAACACCACTAAATTGGTGCCTGCAGTTTCTGTGAGAAGGTTTTCTTACTCTGGGCTAAGATTTAAAAACAACGAGAAGAAAAATAGCTTCTCAGGTATCCCTTTTTACCCCTGTGATATTTCTAAGTATTTTTAACAAACCAAGCTGAGAGAAAGCAAGCAGTAATATCCGTGACAATGACAGATTCTCAGCTTGTGTTGTGCGACATAGTCCTCAATAAACGAATTCATCTATATGTACGTAGAGCCCTTGTTAGTAAGTTGAATAATTTTGCACACATACCAAGCACGGCAGGGGGAGATTGCCATTTCCAGGAAACGTGAAGGAGGTGTCTCCTCTGCAGAGAGCTACTGAGATACCCTAGTTAATGTGCACGCCAGAACCCTTGTACCCAGTGTCAAGATGTGCTTTCTCCCCTCCATGTTCTTCGTTTCCTCTCCGCTCTCCTAACTATATTACCTGGTTTCTGTATTTTTTACAATTTCAACTGTCTAACTAACAAGAATGTTATCCTTACTCATACTTGTATAAAATCTCTTTTGACTTTATTATTAATATTAGGCAGGCTGTCTAACTACATGCAGAATACACACTTAACCTTATCCACTCCGTGAATTACAGTAAACAGTTTCTTGCCTCAAAGCACATGGTTCTTGACATGACTGTGGGGGTTGAAGGGACATTGCAGTGACATACAGACTGCATTCATTATACAGTATCAACTTTATAGAACTCGTTTTTCTGGGAAATGATTTAAAGTCTAATATTTTTCGAAACAGTTCATCAAACAGTTTATGGAAGTAATAATCACTTACAGTGTTTTTAATATCTTAGGTGTAGTTTTATGGTTTTAAAGGATTGGATATGACATATACTTATTTAAGTTCTCAAACTGTGAGGATTGAAATAGAAAGATTTGTTTTATGTAAGAAAGTACAAATTTTCAGGCTTTTGAATTTCTTATATTAACTTTGAGGACAGACTTGTGTTTTAATACCAAAAGTAGATCATCTTTGCTGCAATAATAACAAATTAGGATTAAATCTAAAATATATTTTAAAAAGCATCTTTCAATACATTGGGGATTTGAAAAGATTCTAATGTCAAACAAACAGTATTCATCAAAAGCCACTACTATTTGCAAATGCAGAATTATCGAGGAAGCAGAATCAAATTTCTAGATCTTGAAATAAGTCCTTCCGCGTGTCCACTAGGACACTGGCCACTCTTTGACATAGCGACTGTCACAAAAGGTCATTGCATGTCCCTGTCTTTAGTCCCAGTGGCGAAGACTGAGAGCAGTTCATGTAGCCGTTGCATTCTTCCCAGTTCTGTGTAGGAGAGTCTGTGTTTTATTTTGGGATTTTTGTCATCCTAGGTATTTTGGAAATATTTGCTGTGTCTCAGGGGATTGTAGGAATACGAGGAGTTTTCAGCAACAAATTTTTAGCGATGTCAAAAAAAGGAAAACTCCATGCAAGTGTAAGTAGAACCACTTTATATTTGTTAAAGGTGCTCTGAGGTTTTAAAAGTGAAGTGATATTTTTTTTTTCAAAATCAGTAGATGAGATAGACAATTTGCTTAAGGAACTTAATTTTTTTCTTTTGGTAAAATTATATGTATGTATAACCAATTTTTTATGTGTCTGTAGGTAATCATTTGAACTGACTTGAAAATACATACAGCCTCTAAAATCATAAAAGATAAATGTACTTGGAAATAGCCTTTGCACACTGGCTGCCACTGTTAGTGTCCCAAAGGGTCTCCATGAGACTTGTCATGGCAACGAGCTATCCTCTTGCGTTTTAGCTTTACGTGTTTATTTGGCGGTTTGAGTGTTTAATAAATAGAGTTCTTATTTGATCCTATCAGTTATTCATGATGTCAAATTTGGTTTGATTAATATACATTTCCATGTAAGCAAGTAAGAGACAAAACCAAGACCGCAAATCCCCTTACCTCCCAGAAAGAAATTGTGCTGGATAGGGAAATTTCTTTCTTGTATTTTGTCACATCAAATATAATTACTTACTGATCTTGAATTCAACGTATTTCTTCAGACTACTTACACATTTAGTAATCAGTTTACAAATCATTTGTTTCTAGCTTTTAATAGTCCAGATTCTGTTTATTTGTATTAGTGGATATGTGTCACAATTATTCTTTAAAGTTAACTCTTTAATTACCAGCAAGTGAATAGCTATTTCTTTTTGCAATTTTCAAAGTGGAGAAAAAGTCTAATTTAAGAGTGATATCAATTGACACTCCTTGACTTTTTACTTATAGACCCTTAAGAATCCAATCAGAATTCCCCTCATTTCTACATGTAAAACTCTTACAATTTCCTTTTCTTTGCATCTAAAGTAATTAATAACTTTTAAAGGACACTATGGCTATTTGGGGGTTTCATGAGCAAGTGTATGTAAAGTACTTAGGGCGGCATTTGGTACCTCGTAACTATTCAATAAATGGTGTGCATTATTATATGCAATAAACTAAATCTAATGTAAATGTAGAAAACCACCATTTAAAATAAATGAAAACCATTAAATTGCTTAGTTGTTAATTTCAAGAATTGTAAAAGCAATTTATTCCATTTATGGATTGCTTGTACTCTAGCAAGGACTAACACAGTTTTTAAAGATGGTTACTATGCCTGAACAACTAAAAGTGACATTTCACTTATTTGAGGGGAAAAATATTCTCTATCGCTGTGGAGAAAAGTCAGATCTCATTTTGTTAAGAATAATATTTGATCATTAAAAATTCAAATCCTGGTCAGAAATCAATGACTTTTCCTTGCTCTAATTTAAGGTTTTAAAAGCCCTCAAAAATCTCAGTGTCATAAGGCACAAAATGAAAAAAAAAATCACCTCTAATGGGTTTGTCTGCTGTAGGATGAAAAATCTTAACACGGAAAACGTTCTGAGTTGTGCACTAGTGCACACAAAAATAGATGGAACTCAGGCCAGTGTGGGGATAATTGCCACAGAAAGCAAAGTATTATAAATGGATGCCAATTAGAAGGGTCAAACTGAGAGGTTACGATACATGATTCCTCTGTCAAATCCAAGTAACTAATTTCTAGAAATTTGACCCAAATGTCTAAGGATGACTGGTGGAAATAATGCAGATAACACAAAACACAGCATCTGTTATTCTTTCTCATCTTGGCAGGCTAAGTTATTTCATGGAATAATGACTTTTAAACAGCACAAAGCAAGCCTTGCTCCTGCCACTCACTGCGGCTCTTTGATATAAAAGTCATTCTGATGACTTTGAGCTGAACCATAGATAAAAAATTAAGCCTTACGATTATGCCCAAACCTTCATTCTCTTATCTGAGCTTTTATTAGTGCTTTTTCTCTAGATGGAAAGAAACCTAATTAAATTATGAAGTGATTTATTTTTAAAGAAGTCGAGTTTAGAAATAGCATTAATCATAGCAATTATCGGCTTTATGCCCAGCTGGTTTCTTTCCTGTTTTCACTGTAGTGGAATACATTAAAAAAACATTCTTACAACTTTCAGTGTGTTTATTTGACTTGGTTTTGATATTTACAAAATCACATTATAATCCAAAAACCTAACTCACACTTAGTAATGCTTAGTTTGTGAGTTGCTTACACTAATAATGTTACAACGGCATTAATGAGTGCCTACTT